>NC_037680.1:29902957-30045572 GCF_003255815.1 Theropithecus gelada
TCCTCCTCTTCTTTTCTTCTTTTTCTTCTATCATCTTTGCAAGGATTTTCTAAAATCATTATTCTGCTCAAAGAACTAACTTTTAGCTTTACGGATTTTTTTTTCTCTTTTGCCTTTTTCATTCATTGATTTTTTACTTATCATCTTTTCCTACTTTCTACTTATGGAGATTTAATTTTTTATTGGTTTATTAGATTGAACCTTTCTGCTTTTCGCATATAAGGACTTAAATATATACATTTATCTGAAAGCTCTTCCTTAAATCTATTCTATATATTAAATATATTGTTTTCATTATCATGTAGTTTAAAACATTTTCTAATTTCACTTGTGATTTCTTCTTTGACCTAGGGATTATTTCACAGTGTGTTATTAATTTGCAAATATTTTAGAATTATCTAGTATCTTATTGTTATTGATTTCCAATTTAATTCTGTTCTGGTCATAGAATACATCCTGTACTATTTCATTTATTTTAATTTTTAAGACTTGTTTTGTGGTCCAGCATATGGCATATCTATGTGAATAGTCCATGTGTACTTCAAAAAGAATACATATTCTACAGTTGTTGAGAATAGTGTTCTACAGATAGCAGCTATATTAAATTTACTGAGTGTATTATTAAAATCTTTTCCTTTTGCTACTTTCTATTTGTCCTATCAATTGCTGATGGAATAGTGTTAAAATTTACAATATTTGTCTGTTTCTTCCTGACATTTTTTCCTTCATCAGTTTGAAGCTCTGTTTTAATGAGGTACAAGCACAGTTAAAATTGTTACACCTTCGCAATAAATTGGCTTTCATTATGCAATGTTCTTCTTAATCTCTTCTAATACTCCTTATATTAATATCAAATTTGTCTGAATTAATATAGCCATAGAAACTTTCTTAGAACTAGTATTTGCATGAAATATATTTTCCACATCTTAATCCTATCTGTGTCTTTATATCTAAAGTGATGTCACATGAGTAGCATATGGTTTGGTTTTGCTTTATTATCCCCATTAATAATCTGTACTTTTTAAGTTTTAAAACACACTTGCAATATAATAATTGATTCTTAAGTTTTTAATTACCTATTCTTAATTACAATTCCTTAAGTTTTTCTTAAGAGTATCATTAGCAGGACAGTGAGTGTGGCCACTTCCAAGATGGCCGAATAGGAACAACTCCAGTCTACAGCTCCCAGCGTGAGTGACACAGAAGATGGGTGATTTCTGCATTTCCAACTGAGGTACCAGGTTCATCTCACTGGGGCTTGTCAGACAGTAGGTGCAGTCCACGGAGCATGAGCTGAAGCAGGGTGAGGTGTTGTCTCACCCAGGAAGCACAAGAGGTCAGGGAATTCCCTTTCCTAGCCAAGGGAAGCTGTGACAAATGGTACCTGGAAAATCGGGTCACTCCCACCATAATACTGCTCTTTTCTAATGGTCTTCGCAAATGGCACACCAGGAGATTATATTCCGCACCTGGCTTGGAGGGTCCCATGCCCACAGAGCCTCACTCACTGCTAGGACAGCAGTCTGAGATCAAACTGCAAGGCAGCAGCAAGGCTGGGGGAGGGGAATCCACCATTGCTGAGGCTTGAATAGGTAAACAAAGCAGCCGGGAAGCTTGAACTGGGTGGAGCCCACTGCAGCTCAAGAAGGCCTGGCTGCCTCTGTAGTTTCCACCTCTGGGGGCAGGGCATAGCTGAACAAAAGGCAGCAGAAACTTCTACAGACTTAAATGTCCCTGTCTGACAACTTTGAAGAGAGTAGTGGTTCTCCCAGCACAGAGGTTGAGATCTGAGAATGGACAGACTGCCTCTTCAAGTGGGTCCCTGACCCCTGAGTAGCCTAACTGGGAGACGCCTCCCAGTAGGGGCCGACTGACACCTCATACAGCCAGCTGCCCCTCTGAGACGAAGCTTCCAGAGGAAGGATCAGGCAGCAACATTTACCGTTCTGCAATATTTGCTGTTCTATAGCCTCCGCTGGTGATACCCAGGCAAACAGGGCCTGGAGTGGACCTCCAGCAACCTCCAACAGACCTGACTATTAGAAGGAAAACTAACAAACAGAAAGGACATCCACACCAAAACCCCATCTGTATGTCACCATCATCAAAGACCAAAGGTAGATAAAACCACAAAGACGGAGAGAAACAGGAGCAGAAAAGCTGAAAATTCTAAAAATCAGAGTGCCTTTTCTCCTCCAAAGGAACGCAGCTCCTCAACAGCAATGGAACAAAGCTGGACAGAGAATGACTTTGACGAGTTGGGAGAAGAATATTTGGCAATAACAAACTTCTCCGAGCTAAAGGAGGATGTTTGAACCCATTGCAAAGAAGCTAAAAACCTTGAAAAAAGATTAGACAAATGGCTAACTAGAATAAACAGTATAGAGAAGACCTTAAATGACCTGATGGAGCTGAAAACCATGGCACAAGAACTACGTGACACATGCACAAGCTTCAGTAGCTGATTCAATCAAGTGGAAGAAAGGGTATCAGTGATTGAAGAAAAAATTAATGAAATGAAGCAAGAATAGAAGTTTAAAGAAAAAAGAGTAAAAAAAAAATGAACAAAGCCTCCAAGAAATATGGGACTATGTGAAAAGACCAAATCTATGTCTGATTGGTGTACCTGAAAGTGACGGGGAGAATGGAACCAAGCTGGAAAACACTCTTCAGGATATTATCCAGGAGAACTTCCCCAACCCAGCAAGTCAGGCCAACATTCAAATTCAGGAAATACAGAGAACACCACAAAGATACTCCTCGAGAAGAGCAACTCCAAGACACATATTTGTCAGATTCACCAAAGCTGAAGTGAAGGAAAAAATGTTAAGGGCAGCCAGAGAGAAAGGTTGGGTTACCCACAAAGGGAAGACCATCATACTAACAGCAGATCTCTCGACAGAAACTCTGTAAGCCAGAAGACAGTGGGGGCCAATATTCAACATTTTTAAAGAAAAGAATTTTCAACCTAGAATTTCATATCCAGCCAAACTAAGCTTCTTAAGTGAAGGAACAATAGAATCCTTTACAGATAAGCAAATGCTGAGGTATTTTGTCAACACCAGGCCTGCCTTACAAGAGCTCCTGAAGGAAGCACTAAATATGGAAAGGAACAACCGGTACCAGCCACTGCAAAAACATGCCAAATTGTAAAGACCATTAATGCTAGAAAGATCAACTAATGAGCAAAATAACCAGCTAACATCATAATGACAGGATCAAATTCACACATAACAATATTAACCTTAAATGTAAATGGGCTAAATGCTCCCATTAAAAGACACAGACTGGCAAATTGGATAAAGAGTCAAGACTCATCAGTGTGCTGTATTCAGGAGACCCAACTCACGTGCAGAGACACACATAGGCTCAAAATAAAGGGATGGAGGAAGATCTACCAAGCACATAGAAAACAAAAAAAGGCAGGGGTTGCAATTCTATTCTCTGATAAAACAGACTTCAAACCAACAAAGATCAAAAGAGACGAAGAATGCCATTACATAATGGTAACGGGATCAATTCAATAAGAAGAGCTAACTATCCTAAATATATATGCACCCAATACAGGAGCACCCAGACTCATAAAGCAAGTCCTTAGAGAACTACAAAGAGACTTAGACTCCCACACAATAATAATGGGAGACTTTAACACCCCACTGTTAACATTAGACAGATCCGTGAGACAGAAAGTTAACAAGGATATCCAGGAATTGAACTCAGTTCTGTACCAAGCTGACCTAATAGACATCTACAGAACTCTCCACCCCAAATCAACAGAATATACATTCTTCTCAGCACCACATCGCACATATTCCAAAACTGACCACATAGTTGAAAGCACTCCTCAGCAAATGTAAAAGAACAGAAATTATAACAAACTGTCTCTCAGACCACAGTGCAATCAAACTAGAACTCAGGATTAATTAACTCACTCAAAACTGCTTTACTACATGGAAACTGAACAACCTGCTCCTGAATGACTACTGGGTACATAACAAAATGACGGCAGAAATAAAGATGTTCTTTGAAACCAATGAGAACAAAGATACAACATACCAGAATCTCTGGGACACATTTAAAACAGTGTGTAGAGGGAAATTTATAGCACTAAATGCCCACAAGACAAAGCAGGAAAGATCTAAAATTGACACCCTAACATCACAATTAAAAGAACTAGAGAGGCAAGAGCAAACACATTCAAAAGCTAGCAGAAGGCAAGAAATAACCAAGATCAGAGCAGACCTGAAGGAGATAGACACACAAAAAACCCTTCAAAAAAATCAATGAATCCAGGAGTTGGTTTCTTGAAAAGATCAACAAAATTGATAGAGCACTAACAAGACTGATAGAGAAGAAAGGAGAGAAGAATCAAATAGATGCAATAAAAAATGATAAAGAGGATATTACCACTGAACCCACAGAAATAGAAACTACCATTAGAGAATATTATAAACACCTCTACACAAATAAACTAGAAAATCTAGAAGAAATGGATACATTCCTGGAAACATACACCCTCCCAAGACTAAACCAGGAAGAAGTTGAATCCCTGAAGACCAGTAACAGGCTCTGAAATTGAGGCAATAATTAATAGCCTACCAACCAAAAAAAGTTCAGGACCAGACGGATTCATAGCCAAATTCTACCAAAGGTACAAAGAGGAGCTGGTACCATTTCTTCTGAAACTATTCCAATCAAGAGAAAAAGAGGGAATCCTCACTAACTCATTTATTGAGGCCAGCATCATCCTGATACCAAACCCTGGCAGAGAAATAACAAAAAAAGAGAATTTTAGACCAATATCCCTGATGAACATAGATGCAAAAATCCTCAATAAAATACTGGCAAACCAAATCCAGCAACACATCAAAAAGCTTATCCACTACAATCAAGTTTGCTTCATCCCTGGGATGCAAGGCTGGTTCAACATACACAAATCAATAAACGTAATCCATCACATAAACAGAATCAAAGACAAAAACCACATGATTATCTCAATAGATGCAGAAAAGGCTTTCCACAAAATTCAACAGCCCTTCATGCTAAAAACTCTCAATAAATTAGGTATTGATGGGACGTATCTCAAAATAATAAGAGCTATTTATGACAAACCCACAGCCAGTATCATACTGAATGGGCAAAAACTGGAAGCATTCCCTTTGAAAACTGGCACAAGACAGGGATGCCCTCTCTCTCCACTCCTATTCAACATAGTATTGGAAGTTCTGGCCAGGGCAATCAGGCAGGAGAAAGAAAGAAGGGGTATTCAATTAGGAAAATAGGAAGTCAAATCGTCCCTGTTTGCAGATGACATGATTGTATATTTAGAAAACCCCATCATCTCAGCCCAAAATCTCCTTAAGCCAATAAGCAACTTCAGCAAAGTCTCAGGATACAAAATCAATGTGCAAAAATCACAAGGATTCCTATACACCAATAACAGACAGAGAGCCAAATCATGAGTGAACTCCCATTCACAATTGCTTCAAAGAGAATAAAATACCTAGGAATTCAACTTACAAGGGACACGAAGGACCTCTTCAAGGAGAACTACAAACCACTGCTCAATGAAATAAGAGGACACAAACAAATGGAAGAACATACCATGCTAATGGATAGAAAGAATCAATATCATGAAAATGGCCATAGTGTCCAAGGTAATTTATAGATTCAATGCCATCCCCATCAAGCTAACAATGACTTTCTTCACAGAATTGGAATAAACTACTCTAAAGTTCATATGGAACCAAAAAAGAGCCCGCATTGCCAAGAGAATCCTAAGCAAAAAGAACAAAGCTGGAGGCATCACGCTACCTGACTTCAAACTATGCTGCAACACTACAGTAACCAAAACAGCGTGGTACTGGTACCAAAACAGAGATATAGACCAATGGAACAGAACAGAGCCCTCAGAAATAATACCACACATCTACAACCATCTGATCTTTGACAAACCTGACACAAACGAGAAATGGGGAAAGATTCCCTATTTAATAAATGGTGCTGGGAAAACTGGCTAGCCATATGTAGAAAGCTGAAACTGGATCCCTTCCTTATACCTTATACAAAAACTAATTCAAGATGGAGTAAAGACTTAAATGTTAGACCTAAAACCATAAAAACCCTAGAAGAAAACCTACGCAATACCATTCAGGCCACAGGCATGGGCAAGGACTTCATGAGTAAAACACCAAAAGCAATGGCAACAAAAGCCAAAATTGACAAATGGGATATAATTAAACTAAAGAGCTTCTGCACAGCAAAAGAAACTACCATCAGAGTGAACAGGCAACCTACAGAATGGGAGAAAATTTTTACAATCTGCCCATCTGACAAAAGGCTAATATCCAGAATCTACAAAGAACTTAAACAAATTTACAAGTAAAAATCAAACAACCCCATCAAAAAGTGGGCAAAGGATATGAACAGACACTTCTCAAAAGAAGACATTTATGCAGCCAACAGACACATGAAAAAATGCTCATCATCACTGGCCATCAGAGAAATGCAAATCAAAACCATGAGACACCATCTCATACCAGTTAGAATGGCGATCATTAAAAAGTCAGGAAACAATAAGTGCTGGAGAGGATGTGGAGAAATAGGAACACTTTTACACGTTGGTGGGACTGTAAACTAGTTCAAACATTGTGGAAGACAGTGTGGCAATTCCTCAAGGATCTAGAACTAGAAATACCATTTGACCCAGCCACCCCATTACTGGGTATGTACCCAAAGGATTATAAATCATGCTGCTATAAAGACACATGCACACATGTTTATTGTGGCACTATTCACGGTAGCAGACTTGGAACCAACCCAAATGTCCAGCAATGATAGACTGCATTAAGAAAATGTGGTACATATTCACCATGGAATACTATGGAGCCATAAAAAAGGATAAGTTCATGTCCTTTGTAGGGACATGGAAGCTGGAAAGCATCATTCTCAGTAAACTATCACAAGGACAGAAAACCAAACACTATATGTTCTCACTCATAGGTGGGAACTGAACAATGAGAACACTTGGACACAGAGTGGGGAACATCACACACCGGGGCCTGTCGTGGCGGGGGGGAGTAGGGAGGGATAGCATTAGGAGATATACCTAATGTATGATGGGTTAGTGGGTGCAGCCCAACAACATGGCACATGTGTACATATGTAACAAACCTGCACGCTGTGCACATGTACCCTAGAACTTAAAAAAACAAAAAAAGAGTATCATTAGTGGCTAGACGCGGTGGCTCACACCTGTAATCTCAGCACTTTGAGAGTCTGAGGGGGGCGGATGACGAGGTCAAGTGATCGAGATCATCCTGGGCAATACTGTGAAATCCCATATCTACTAAAAATACAAAAATTAGCTGGGCATGGAGGCAGGCACCTGTAGTCCCAGCTACTTGGGAGGCTGAGGCAGGAGAATCCCTTGAACCGGGAGGCAGAGGTTGCGGTGAGCTGAGATCGCACCATTGCACTCCAGCCTTGTGACACAGTGAGACTGCATGTCCAAAAAAAAAAAAAAAAGAGTATCATGAGTATCATTACTATATTTGTTTTCTATATGCCCTACTTGTTGTTTCTTTTTTCTTCCTTTCCTTTCCTGCCTTTCAATCAGCTTCTTATCAATTTTATCACCATTATTTGCTTCTTAGCTGTATCTCTTTGTCTTAATGCTTTAATAAATGCTCTGATGACACTATGCATTCTTGACTCATAATAATCTAACTTTAATTAAAATCTTATCACTTTACGTATAATGTAAGAAGCTTGTAGTATTTTTAAACATAACCTCCTTCCTGTTCTTGATGCTGTTTTTATACACATTTCTTTTCTCTCTCTCTTTTTTTTTTTTTGAGACAGGCTCTTATACTGTTGCCCAGGCTGGAGTGCCATTGCTCGATCTCAGCTCACTGCAACCTCTGTCTCCCAGGTGCAAGTGATTCTCCTGCCTCAGTCTCCTTAGTAGCTGGGATTACAGTCACCTGCTACCACGCCCAGCTAATTTTTGTATTTTTAGTAGAGACATGGTTTCACCACGTTGGTTAGGCTGGTCTTGAATTCCTGACCTCAGGCGATCTACCTGCCTTGGTATCCCAAAGTGCTGGGATTACAGGCTTGAGCCACCGCGCTCGGCCACATATTTCTTGTGTACTAATTATAGAGCACAAAATAAATTGTAATCATGTTTGTCTTAAACAGTCACTTGCCTATTGAGGAATTTTATTGATGTTAATTATTTTCTTATATTTACTCACATATTTACCATTCCCACCACTCTTTATTTTTCCTCTATATCTTAGTTTCTGGATTTATGGGATCCTTTAGAGGGGAGAACTTCCTTTATGATATCTGTTGTGTTGGTCTGCTGACAATAAGTCTGTCGAGTTTTGCTTATCTGAAAACATGCCTTCATATTTGAATGATTATTTCATCTATGCACAGAATTACTGTGACAGTTCTTTCTATTAAGTGCTTCAGAGATGCCGTTCCATTGTTTCTACTGGTTCTGATGAGAAGTCAGGCATAAGTTGAATCATTGCTCCTCTGTATGTAATGTTCTCATCCTCTTGCTGTTTTCAGTACTTTTCTCTTTTGCTTTGGATTTCATCAGATTGGTTATCTCATGCCTGTTGCAAGCATGCATGTGTGCATGAGTGTGTGTGTGTGTGTGTGTGTGGTGTGAGTGTTCGTCCCACTTAGCATTCAATGAGCTTCTCAAATCTGTGGGTTAGGTTTTTCTGTTAAATTTGGGGAAACAATTGACCATTATGTATTGAAATCATCTATATAACTTTCCTTATCACTTTTTCTTCTAGGACTCCAATTGCATGATATTGTCCCACAAACGTCTGACATTTTCTTCATTTACTTTTCTCATTGTAACTCAGTTTGAACAATTCATCTTCTCTTTAAATCGACTATGTTTTTGTGCATGCTAGTCTGCTGTTCAGTCCATCTAAGTTTTTTTTTTTATTTCAAACATTATGTTTTTCTGTTCTGGAATATCATTTTGTTCTTTTATAGTTCCTATTTTCTCTCCAAATTTTCAATCCCTTTGCTCACTATATCCATTCTTTCTTGTAATTTTTTTTAACACATCAGTAATAGTTTTCAAGTTTTTGCCTGCTATACTCATTTTCTATTGCTACTGCAATAAACTACCAAAAATTTAGTAGCCTAAACAATACAAATTTATTATTTTATAATTCTGGAGGTTAGAAGTCCAAGATGGGTTTCACTGGATTAAAATCAAGGTGTTATCAGGGCTACATTCCTTCTGGAGGAAGAATCTATTTCCTTGGAGAGACATCCTAGGGGAGAAACTATATCCTTTCTCTTTACAGCTTCTAGAGGCTGCTTCATTCCTTGGTTTATGGCCTATTCCTCCATCTTAACAGCCAGCAGCACAGCATCTTTATTTCCCTCTCTAAGACACTCTTCTCAAAGCCACTCTCTGTTATAAGGACTTTAGTGATTATAGTGAATACTTTTCCCATCTCAAGATCAGCTGATAAGTAACCTTAACTTTATCTGCAACTTTAATTCCCCCCTATAGCTTCTAGGGATTAGGACATTGACATTTTCAGCATTGTTCTGCTTACTACCTCAGTTACTATCAATGGTTAAGTCTACACGGGTCTGCTCTTATTAACTACTTTTTGTCTTGATTTTCCTGCTTCCTTATATGTTTCATATGTTTTCACTGAGTTTTAGATATTGTGTATAAAGAAAAGTAGAGGCTGAAATATAATTATTTGTTTATTTTCCAGATAATTTAAGCTTTACCTTCTGTCTGAATGTAATTATAGTAAGTGGTTGATGATTAAAATTTTTTCAAAAGTCAAGTTGATCTGGGACTGAACCATAATGTCAATTAGATTAAGTTCACATTTTGTTAACCCTACCTGTACCCTCCTATGCCACTACCAATTAGGGGCTAATCATTTTGGGTTTTTACAGCATTTGAGCCAGGTGGCGTAGGGGATAGACCAAGGTTTCAAATAGCTTTGGTTCATGTTTGGATTCAACTTTCATTGGGTCCTAAAACCTAAACACTTCAAGAATGCATACAACTGCGTGAATTCACTTTGCTTTCAAGCTTCTCCCCTACTGCCGTCTCAGTGAAATTTTGACCAGGAGTGTGACAAGAGAATTGTTAGTCCAAGTGATTTATGTTTGTGTTTAGAATTAATTCATATAATAATCTGTTACACCACTCACATTGTCTTTAAAGGTGTAGCTGATTTCTCCTTGTCCCTACTGTTTTTCCATCTATGTTATACCTACTCTTCCACTCACATGTACCCGAAAAAACACTTGCCCTCAGGTATAGAAGCTACAGTGGTGCTCCTCTTATTCATA
This sequence comes from Theropithecus gelada, assembly GCF_003255815.1. NCBI lineage: Eukaryota > Metazoa > Chordata > Mammalia > Primates > Cercopithecidae > Theropithecus > Theropithecus gelada. Next base: position 29,913,323 of record NC_037680.1, read on the forward strand.
AGTGGCTTATTCCTTTCTAGAATTCAGTTCACCAAGGCTTCGCTGTGTTCTCTGCTAGTTGATAGCTGAAGAGTATAATACGATTTTTTTAATCCTGTTTTTTATGTTGTCAAGATGGGAACAGAGGTCTTTTACATATTTTCATACACTGACTGGCATCAAAATTCTTCTGACATCCATAGAGTGTTGCTTCAGAAAAAAAATAAGGGGAGAATTTTTATTGCTTAATAACTACTTTGTTAAAGCCATCGCCTGTTTTTAAATGAAGTTTTTGCCAGTTATCCAGACTAGACTTTGAAGGCAATGAAGAGTAGGAAAGAGGAAGCCAGAAGATAGTCAGAAACTAATCTGATCATAAATTACTGATCAACTAGCAGCCAATTTATTAGTTGATGGTGCTGACAGAAAAATTAAGTATTGATCAACAGTTTCTACTGAAAATCTCCGCTGCTTAAAACACTTTTTTTTTTTTTTTTTTTGGAAACAGAATCTTGCTCTGTCGCCCAGGCTGGAGTGCAGTAGCGCAGTCTCGGCTCACTGCAACCTCCGCCTCTCAGGTTCAAGCTATTCTCTTGCCTCGGCCTCCCGAGTAGCTGGGCCTGCAGGCGCCTGCCACCATGCATGGGTAATTTTTGTATTTTTAGTAGAGACGGGGTTTCACCATATTGTCCAGGCTGGTCTCGAACTCGTGACCTTGAGATCCACCTACCTCAGCCTCTCAAAGTGCTGGGATTACAGGTGTGAGCCAGATTCCCTGCTCAAAACACTTTTTCTTAAGTATATAGTAGATCTATGTAACAGCCTGTCAAAGGGGGACTCTGTTGTTGTTTCCACCGAGACACTACTCCAGCCTGAGAATGAACTATTCCCACATTCTAAAGTGAAGAGCTAAATCTTCTATATAGGATAGGTAAAGGAAGTGACCAAACACTGATTTCTTTTTTTTATTCTTAACATATTGCCCACTTTGAATGCATATATGTGTCAAAGCCGAAGTGGTCAAGAAAAGAGACTTTTTGGTGAGAGCAGTCAGTATCTGCATGTCCTTCCATCGCCCATTCCCACGGGGATGGAAAGAGTACACCTTCTTTTCCCTCACCTTAAGTCCAGTGGCAGAAGGGGTTTCAAAGAAACCATTCATACAACATGATATTTTGCCCCTTTTGAAGGACAACATGAACTCTAAAGGCAAGAAGGTATGGCTTGGCCTAGAATAGCAAAGCTAAGAAAGAAGACTCTACTAGGCACTAGGGTCAGTCCTATCAATGATTACGTTAGGTCTTGTGAGTTTTTTGGTGGGCTAAATGGACCCATGGGATAAAACTGTCATAAAAGTAATTTAAAGGAGACTATGACCAAGAAGCCATCTGGATGCATAAAACCCCAGTAGATAAATCTATTTTAGGAAAACAACCAAGTGTCCAACTTCTAAAATTGTAGTTACAAGTGTAAGACTATAGTTCTACCAGTTGGGAAGAGGGGTGAGTCACAAGTAGGGTTTCTAAAGTGCTACTATTATTCTATTTTTTGTTTAGGGCACTGATTACACAGTGATTTACCCCTTTCTGTATGTATATTATACTACAATGAAAAGTTGTATTTTAAGTTGCTGCTTCTAATCAAGATTTTATTCAAAACCATAGAAAATTCTCATCTATATAATATTTAAAGGGACAGTGGGGTTAAGGATTAAATAGATTTATCATTGTACCATACTGTATTAAATTCAGTTGACAAAATGACATTTCCATTGAACTTCAAATGTATTTACTGCAAACAGGGCCTTTGTTCTGTCAAAGAAATTCTCTCAGTCATACTAAAACTAAATTAAGTTAAAATACAAATTACATTTATAAAGTTTGTTTTACTAGAATTTGATCAAAAAGGGAAGTAAAAACTAGCTACACAATAAACTGTTTGCCTCTCTGGTAGGCAGAATTTTAAGCTGACCTCCTGTGACCTTTGTCTTTGTAAAATCTCTTCCTCTTAAGCACAGGCAGAACCTGCACATGCAATGAGTTATTACTCCCATGATTATGTTATATTACATGGCAAAAGGCATTTTTTCATATGTAATTAGTTTACTAATCAGTTGGCTTTGGTTAATCAGATGAGCCCTTTAAAAGCAGAGCATTTTCTCTGGTGAGTAGTGAGTAGCAGAGAGGAAGTCAAGTAGATTACAAGAGAGAATTGGAACAAAGTTCGTGGCTTGAATATAGAGGGGAACACATGGAAAGGACCTGAGAGAAGCTTCCAGAAGCTGAGAGCAACCCCTGGCTCACAGGCAGCAAGAAAATGGGGACCTCAGTCCTGTGGCCATGGGGAACTGAATTCTGCCAGCAAGAATAAACTTGGAAGTGGATTTTTCCCTTGAGTCTCTAAACAAGAACTAGGCTCTGCCAACACCTTGATTTTGGCCTTGTGAGACCCTGAACAGGGAACTCAGTTTTGCCATACCAACATCTGACATAGAAAACCGTGAGCTAATACAATTGTGCTGTTTTAAGCTGCTGAGCGTGTGGTAATTTGTTATGTAGCAACAGAAAATGAATCCAGACAAGACATAAAGATGAGCTACACCACCAAGACTAATGGTGGCTTTTGGGAATGACCACCTGCCTTGGTATCAGAATACAGAAAGCTCTAAAATTTCCACACTTCAAAAAACACTAGCATCTCTCTTTTACTACTCAAAGGTCACTAGATAGGATAATACAAAAGTATGAACATCATACATTGTCTAAAAAAGGTTTCTCATAAATCTCTACTTGTCTTCCTTTTTTCTGACAAGTATATTTAAATTTATAATCAGCAGAAAAAATGTGACAATAATCTGGAATGACACTAGTTATTTAAAGAGCATTGAGACCAGAGAAGTGGGAATTGCCCCTAAATAGTTGAAGATGCAGGGAGTAAATACTGTTGCTACATGATGGTAACTTTTTAGAAGTCTACTCATAGAAACTGAGGATCTCTTTCCTAAGAGATTAAACATCTGGTTCTTCAGGACAAAGTTTGGTATCTGTTATTACATTTGTATTTTTCACAGGTGTCGCAGTGTTAAATAATCAACATCTGCCTTCGCTTGTGTTGAACAACCTTCTAGTTTTAGCTAAATTGTCTTAGAAGAGGATCCTTATTGAAAATCCAGGAGCACATTTTGTTTCTTTAAGTTTTGAAAACATATTTTCTTTTAACATTAAGCTGTAGCATGTAAACAGTGGTCTGAAACATAATTGCACTCTTCAGGGCTTTGCAGCAAATTTCTCTGTTCACCTAACACTGTTCTCAACCCGCCCTCAAAACAGACAGTCTGGCAACTATGGGGTCAAGAACAAAGGTTATACAGTCCAGCTGATATAGGGATAGATGCCAACTTTACTTTTTATTAACTGAGTTAATAATATCTTCAAGTCTGTTTTCTCATCTCTATAAGAAGAATTTCCTTGACAAGCCAAGGTAAGGATAATAATTTTCTTTCAGAGCCACGATGACAATTATGTAACAAACAAATTCAGAGTTCATAATTATTCTAACCCAACATGTAGTGCTTATTTTTATTAATATTTATTCTGAAATCTAATTGTTTTCATCTCTAGCTTATTACAAAATTCACCAAAAATTTCAGTTGTATTTAACTAAATCTTTTCTCTTGATGTTACCATTCATCAAAACACTGTTGCTTCTTTGTCAACAGTGCTTTACTCATCATTAAGGAATTAATGCTACTAAAGTCACCAGACTGACTTAAGGACACTCTATAATAAAGCTTTGGTAGCTTATAGTATCTCTTAAAAAGGTCTTTTAAACACAATCCTCGAGTTGTTAATGGGGATATTTAGCACTTTCAGTAGGAAGTTTATTCCTCCAGGCCAAAGGGACCACATTCTATTAATAGTCTGTATTTGAGTTGCTGTAACCTCTTTACACCAAATAACATTCAATAATAATCAATAATGATATGGTAGTGTTAATTTCCCAGGCTCTACAATGTCTAGCAAATGTTCTTTCTACACATGAAAACCATACTCATTATCCTGTACTTTTATACAAGAGTTTGAATGAGGCCATTCTGTATTTTATAAATTCAAAGCAAGACTCTATTATTTATTCTAAATGTGACAGCCTAGCTGTAGAGGTGGGCAGCCGCGACACAAGTCATCTGCTGATTAGGGCTAGTATGCATATCAGAAGCCAGCAAACTCCAATTTGCATTGAATGCCAGCTGCATAACAACTTATCAGAGAAGCCCAGATAGGAGGGCAAAGAAATATCCCTTCCTTAATTATGAGCATGTGTATGCCAGTGCAAACCTGCATTTGTATGACCCAGCGTTCTGGGACAATAAGTTAATGCTATTAAGATTCATTACATATTCCTAATATGCATACCAATGCCTCTTATTGGGAATATGTGACATCCCAAGCTCGAAGTCTATGGTGACAAAGTCCAGTGAGAATGGAAAGAGGTTCAGCCAGGAATGCCAGTAGATGTACTAATAAGGTTTTGTGACATTTTACAAAAGATAGCACTTTTGACTATTGCACATATTAATTCAGTGTTAATGTCAGGTGATCTTGATTATCATTTTTAAAAAGTTTCTGTTTTGGATGTAGACATCTAAATTTCTTGTGCTCATCTAAGAAAGAAAAGAATAAATACAAAGTGAAGAGCAAATTAGTGAGGGCCTACTTTAGCCTCAGACCTGTTGTATTTGCCTAAAATTCTAAATTTAAATGCCATCTGATGGCCCATGTGCAGTCAGCAGCAGATTGTCTTTATGTTAGATTTATTCATTCACATTATCTGACTGGTCCCTGAAAACATTTGAGCTTGAGACTCTAGAAGTTATCTTTGAGAGGCCAAATATGTTTTTAAGAGAGATACACCAGGCAAGAGAATGTGACTCTGAATGTTTTGCCTATTTGCTATGTGAGACCTTGACAAAGTAGAAATTCAGAATTCATGTGACCTGGGAGACTGTAACGTACTGGGAAGTGTCCTGATTTGGGAGATAGGAGACAGTGCTTCATTTAGTTCACTGATTGGATCCAATCAATGACTGAATTTATCCAGTCATTTAATAATCCATTCATTTGGATGACCAGCTTGTATTTTCTGCACCCCGGGTACCATTGTTGGGCTAAAGCAATGAGCAATGATAATACTGCTTCCTAAGATTGCTGTAAGGATTTGAGCTGATAATGCCTTGGTTCTTTTTGGATTCCTTTGCCTGCCTCTTTTTGTTTTCCTCTTGGTCACCATCCCAGCCATGCCTGATATTCCCTTTATGACTAGATAAAATGTCATTAAAATGAATCAGAAATCAAAGAAAGAATTGATGTGATATTGGACAAGATATCCAGACTTTCTGAGCCTCAAGAATGTATTATAGTTGAATAGTCTGAAAACTCATGTAGCTCTAAATGTTAGAATTGTATGATTATCTGCATTATACCAAAATTAGTTTATAAAGTAGAAAATAGTCATCTTCTAGAATTTCTAAAGCATGATATAGGAAACTGATTTTTAAAAAATTATAAATTAACCTTATGAAATCAGAAACAGTTTTCTTGTTCTTAAAACATTTCTAGTCCCCGAAGTCTATTTTGTATCCCCAAATTAAAAGGAGTTGGCATTAAGCCATTTCTAAATCAACCACACAGCTCTAAAGTTCTATTCTTCTGTGGTTCCATTTGGATAGTGTCATGTTTGAGCAGTTTCTTCAGAAGGAGGAAGGAATTACCATTTATTGTGCCAAAAGTAGTGTACCGGGCACTAAACAAGTTTATTTATATACATTATTTTATTAGTCTTCATGAAAGGCATGAGAGAGTAGCAAATGGCCAAGAACCTGCAGCTAATAAGGAGCAAGTAGAGGCGAGAAGCCCTCTGCCGAGCTCCAAAGTCCTCGGTCCCCTGATGAACACACTGGGCATGCATTTTTATCTTCACTGCTTCCTGCACTCTTCCTTTATCCACACAAATCTATTACTTAGGAACTGTTTGTTGACCCACAGCTTCACAAATTTAATATTCCTTTACTTATTTGACTTTTGCTGAGTGATTAAAATATCTAGTAACACAGAGCTTCACATCTCATTTAAATAGTACATGTTGCTGTGAAGGGTAACTGACAAGTTTAAAAATTCTTTAATTTAGCATCATTAAAGGATGCAGTTCAGTTCTTGAATCAGTTCCTAAACACAATATCAATATTTCATTCTCTGTAGTACTGTCATCCAGAAGTGCCTATTAACCAATACATTTGTATTTTGTAAATATATATTATCACCAGATTTTCTGATACTCAAGAAATACTAAGGGTTTTTTTTTTCATCTTCAGTTTTACTCTAAGAATAAGTCTAATTTGTCATACTTGAATAATATTAAAATTGTTAATGTATAAATGGACTAAGATAAATCTGTACTAACGAAAATATGTAATTATACTGAGTCTATCATATACTAACTTCAGCAGACATAACATGAAACAGGAAATTAAATCCATATTTATGTTATACAAACACACAAAAAATTTTAATGAAGTTTTTATCACTAAATTGTTGATATAATTAGATATAAAAATATTTATCATAAAACAAACATAATCAGTTAAAAAATTTTACATTAAGTATTTTTTTACTAAGCCTAAACCTCGCTAGACATTAAGTGTTAATCATCATGAAACACCATCTGCAGAGCATAGCTTAAACAAATAAAAGTGTCTCTAAAGTAAAATAGTCTTATCTATCCATGCCTGACTCCTACACATTAATTTAACTCCTACATCTCTAATTGAAAAGTTTAGCCTAAGCATTGACTGGTCAAAACATGTAAGAATTACCTGGTTAAAACATTTGGTTGTTAGAAACTTTTATAGTATTACATTTTCAACTCGTTTCAGTTATCCAAAGAATCTCAGTGTCAAAAGTTGTAGGATGGAAGATGATGTGGCAGAACAGAAAACAGGTAAGACAAAAAAGTGGATAAAACATTTATGGTGCTTCATTTGTAATATAAAGCAAGAGGCCTCATGTACTGAACCAAATGAAAGCCTTCATATTACTCTGTGTGGTCTCTGGAAGCTCAGCCAAGAGCTGTTTTCCATAATCTATGGTAATACACAGTTTGAACTGAAGGGATTCTCTAACGGCTGAATGGCCAGATACCAACATCCTATATCATGACAGAGCCCAGATGTGGTCGTTCATTTGGTGGAGGAAAACAGCACAATTATTTTTAAGGTGTTCTATTTTACCAAAGGCCTTCTGATATGGTTTGGCTGTGACCTCACCCAAATCTCGTCTTGAATTCTAGCTCCCATCATTCCCACATGCTGTGGGAAGGACCCAGTGGGAGATAATTGAATCACAGGAGCTGTTTGCCCCATACTGTTCTTGTGGTAGCAAATAAGTCTCACAAGATCTGATGGTTTTTAAGGGGTTTTTCCTTTCACTTGGCTCTCATTTCTCTCTTGCCTGCTGCCATGTAAGACATGCCTTTTGCCTTCCACCGTGATTGTGAGGCCTCCCCAGCCACATGGAAGTGAGTCCATTAAACCATTTTTTCTTTAAAAATTACCCAGTCTCAGGTTTGTCTTTATTAGCAGCATGAGAACAGACCAATACACCTTCCCATCACTGCTCTACTCATGGTGTAATAAATGTATCAATCAGCACTCACACATTCATAACAACCAGCGAGAGTCAAAACCAAGTAGAAAAGTCCAAAGCCACTGAGTCTGTCCAAGAGGCTCATCCCTCCCTCCTGTATGTCCTCTCCACCCAGCACACCAGCATCCTCTGGGTTCTCCCTAGTTTTACAAAAGCATCTTATGTCAGCCTCCCTCCTCCTTAGTCCTTTTCAGGTCAAGCTATATATTATACCTTATCAGAGGCACAGATAGGTTATTTATTCATGCATGAATGGATGTAATGACACACTTGTTTATTCAATCTCTCAACAAACATGTGCTGAGTGCCCATTTTGTGCTAGGAGCTGTGCTGGACACTAGAAAAATATTCCCTCAGTAAACTCAGTAAACACAGCGTAGGAAAGATTGGCCCATGCTCAGTCATCCACTATTCCACTTTGTTGCATTTTAAAAGGATAATACGTAAGCTTTAGCCTAAAAGAATAGACTCCAACTGAGGGATTTTAAGCAGAAATATACATATTTTAAAATAGCAGTGACTCTCTCAGAACTCTCAAAGCCCAGGGCATGCACCCTTTCTCTCCATTCAAAAGATCAGCCATGAGCACAGCATACAAACTGTTTAATAACATATTAATGGAACTTTTCCTATAATCTTAGAATTTGAAATTAAGTGATAAGCAGGAAAAAGGACAATAAACAACCTCACATTCTAAAAAGCAGCTGCTAAATACATCCCTGAGAATTATTAAGAGTTGACAAAAATTAGTCCTCACCTCCAAATGCTCCAAAGAGCCTATGCAAAGAGCAGAGCAGAAATTCAGAAATTCAAGGGCGGTCATTCAGATTTAGAATTACCAGGTCTTAGAAATACTTTGACTTTTCTTTGCTTCATGGGGTTGGCTAGAGAGTACTCTCCTCTCACAAATAAAGGAAGGAAGATTCCAGAGACAATTCATGATAATTGAAAAAGCAAGAAGAGGAGATATGTGTTTCTCTTTACATGTATGATTACAACAGCTCAAATACCACAGTAGGGAAGTCCTTGGGAAAGTTCAACAGGCTTCCCTTGAGTTTGGGGGGTACTTGGGCACTTTGAGACTGCTGCCTGCCTCTATCTTCAGAATTCCCGAGAAGGGAGATTGGCCAAAGCAGTTGCACGGAAGGTGAGGAGAGACAGCCAGTGTGGAAGCAACCTGTACTCTCATTATTTGGCAGGTCCAGCCTGAAAGGGTGCCATGAAAAATCCAAGTCATCTTGAAGGCACCTGATTCAATGCCTACCGCTACTGTAATGAATTACCACAAACGTAAAGGTTTAAAGCAATGCAAATTTATCCTCTTACAGTTCCAGACATCAAAAGTCTAAAATGGGTCTGTAGGGCTGCTTGTATTATGGAGGCTCTAGGAAAGAATCCACTGTCTTGCCTGCTCTGGGTTGAAGAGGTTGCCTACATTCCTTGGCATGTGGCCTCTTCTGCCATCTTCAGAGCCAACAACATAGCATCTTCTCTCCTCTCTCTCCTCTGCCTCCATCCTCAAATCTTCTATGACTGATCCTCCTGCTTCCTTCTGATAAGAACTCTTTTGATTGCATTAGGCCCACTTGGATAAGCCATGATTATTTCCCTATCTCGAGATTCTTAAGTCAACCATATCAACCAAGGCCCTTCTACCACATAAGGTAATATTCACAGTGTCAGTGGGTTATGACATAGAAAGCACCCAACCCAAAAATGGGGCTTATTGGGTCATAGGGACCCAAGCAATAAGAAGCTGTGGTATACCATGGGTAAGGAAGGAGCATCTCAAGAGAGTCAGAAAGAACATATCCAAGTTAGAATTCTCAGAGGGCTTCCAAGGCATCATGTAAACCTTGTTCCATGAAGGAGCCCTTCACTTCACAGAGGGCAATGACACTGCATTCTAGCACCTCCAAGCAAGATGGGACTTCCTTTAGTCTATCTTCTCCTCCCTTGACCTTGAAAGACCCAGAGTAATGTGTGGCGTTGAAGCGAAGAACAAGAAAAAAGGAGAGAGGAAAATAAGTCATGCCCTCAGTGGTCACTTAGGCCTAGGCCAACAGGAGGTAAGAAGCACAGAATTAAATGTGAGATTGAAATCTTGATTTAGACAGCACCAAAACTTGTACTACTCCAATATGAATTTTCACTAACAAAACAAGGCTGTTCTAATATTGAAACAGTATGAATTCTGCCTATAAGGCAATCGAGGTATAGGGAAAAGAAAATCCAACAGAGCATATTTGAAGAGTAAGACTGGAAAATAATAAGCCTTTTTATATTTCTACAACACAGATTCCAGCCTATTCAGCAAAGTGGTTACAATGATTTTATGTACATTTGTGGAAGATATAGCTCAGTCAATGACTTTTGATAAGATATTTTTCTGTCTCTGGTTTCCTATGTGCGCCTGCCTGGAAATTCTCTTTATGCTGTGCACCTCCACTACTCCCACACTTAACAGTACCCTGCTCATTCCAGATTCTCATCCACTCCTAATTATTCAGAGCCTGTCTAATTCTCTAAATGCATTAACTGGCACTGGATCGACACCTTCTATGTTGTTCCGCAGTTGTTACATTTGCTTCTAAAGAAATTATTTCAGCTTGGCATTACAGAGATAATCTGTCACTAATGCAAACTTGTGTATTTACAATATTAGAATCACTGTCTTGTTATTTTTTCATTACTACTGTATTTTCTGAGCCTCTCTCATTACCATGTGTATTGTTTCATTATTTACATTTTGAATGCTATTATCTCCGAGGCTGTCAGCAGAAGCATTCTGAGATAATGATGCTGTGAAAAGAGAATTATCTAAATATGGATCTTTCTGCTCATGCTCAAATAAATTATTGTCTAACTCTTCAGATACTTCTTCTGAGTCCTCATTAAGACACTCATGGCTTAGGGAATTGTGGAGTATCAACTGGCTTTGTCTAAGGGTCTGAAGATGCAGAAACAAGACTAGAAATAGAGAAAGCCAATCAAGGCAGGAAGTGAGGAACTTTCTATTGATAGGAACAGGGGATGTAAAAACATCCAATGACATATGTATTTGACGACAATAGCCTTGAAAGAGAAAAATCCTTGTTTGAGAGTCTGAAGGTGAAACAGTGACTGAAATGAGTATGAAATCTTTTGCTTAGTTTTGTTGTTCTTATTTAGAGATCAAAAAATAAATTCTGTTCCAAGTGTCAAGAGAAGCTGTCTTGCCTGTTCAAAAGTAGACACTTCTCAGGGACTTTACCTAGGGCCCTGGCTTTAAATACCAAGTATACATCCATGCCTCCCAAATTTTTACCATTATCTCTGGCCTCTCCATGGGGCTTCAAGTTCAAATATCCAACTTCTAATTTGACATCTACATCTGATGGTCTGTTGGCATCTCAAACCTAGCATGGCCAGTACAGAACTCTTTTTTTTTTTTTTTTCCAAATATCTCTTTGTTCCCTTGGCTCCCTGTCACACAGTCTCAGTACATGCCATCACTATATAATCTGGTGCTCAAGGAAAAGATAATAAATTGGCTGGGTGCGGTGGCTCACACCTGTAATCCTAGTACTTTAAGAGACCTAGGCAGGTAGATCACAAGATCAGGAGATTGAGACCATGCTGGCTAACATGGTGAAACCCCGTCTCTACTAAAAATACAAAAATTTCGCCGGGCGTGGTGGCATGCACCTGTAGTCCCCGCTACTTGGGAGGCTGAGACAGGAGAATTGCTTTAACCCAGGAGATAGAGGTTGCAGTGAGCCGAGATTGAGCCACTGAACTCCAGCCTGGGCGACAGAGTGAGACTCAGTCTCCAAAAAAAAAAAAACAAAAAAACAAAACTAATGTTTCTCATGACTTGTTTCCTATTCTTACTCCTCATATCTAATTGATCATCAAGTCTTGTGGGTTTATCTCTAAAACCCAACCCAAATTCAACTACTTCTCTCCATTTCCACTGCGACCACCCTTGCCCAGGAAAGCATTATCTCTGAATGGGAACCACCTCCCAAACGGGAAACCAGCTTCCACTCTCACTCCTCTGTCCACAGTAGCCAGAGCGAGCAAACTCTGTAAGATGCATATTGTGTCACGTATCTCTCCTGCTTAAAGCCCTAGTGGCTTCTCGTGACACTTGGAACAGAATCCATGCTCTTCACCATGGCCTGCATGGCCCTGAATGACCTGGCCTTGCTCCCTCCTGGACAGCACCTCCTCCCCTTCTCACGCTGGCATTCTTCCAGGTCAGCCCTGCCTCATGCTCCCTACACAAAGTGATTCTTCCTTCCAGAAAATTCTAGTTCCAGAACCACCCATGGAAGGATGGCTGCTTCTCCTCACTCAGGTCTCACTCAACCTCCTCAGGGAGCTCTTCCCAACTCTCCAGCTACTCTCCCTCATATCTAGAAGTTCTTTTGAAACTATCTTATCCATCAATGTTTGCTTATTTACTATCTGTCTTTTCCAACTAGACAATAACTCCACGTCTCTTGTCTCTCTTATCATCCATTTTATATCTAGGGTCAAGAATGAGGCCTGGCACATAGCAGTCTCTCAATAAGTATTCATGGATGATTGATGAGAATCCAAATCACTCATGACACAATGTCAGGCCCACTGCCAGGCTTCTTAGTGATGGTAAATAGGCTCATCCTCGGTTATCTTTCTCCACGTCTGGGAGGATCCAAATGGGCAGTTCAAGGCCTGCGTAGCGCTGGCTGCTCAGTGCTTCTGCAAAGCCAGTTATTTCCAGCTCTGCCCTGCTATTTCATGCCTTGCCTATGATTATCACAGTGAGAGATGTGTGCCCAGCCCCTGCTCTAGCACGGAGAAGACACAACCCCATTCTCTCTGCTGCTGGAGCCCAGACATCCCGCCCCCATCCGCTGCCTGGAATGCCCCTCTTTGGCAAAATCATCTCTCCTGACCTCTTTCTCCACAGATTTCCCAACTATAAGCAGATTAGACTTACTCTCCCCGGTTCCCATCAAGAATGCTATGTTTACTGGAAAGACAGAAATTTCTTAGTTTCAATTTTATTGTTTCCATCCTCTTTGGTATCCTGTAATTATATGTTGTAGTGATTCTGCATAAAGTTTAGTTACAGATTTTTGCTTATTTTTGAGGGGGGATAGATAAAAGAAAGGAAAGTGGGTGGCAGGATCTCACTCAAAAAATATTTACTGGAGTCCTACTTAGCATTCTTTACCATTTTAATGCCAATAGAGAAAAAGTGTGCCCTTATCTTCTAAGGCTGATGTTGTTGCCTACACACAACCCATTGATTTCTTTACTGGTGAAACAAAATTTAAAAACAGCAAATAATCAATGCTGCTTTCTACACCACCACCAAGATCCCCGAGACAAGGTGATAATGTAGAGTTATTAAGCTGTTTTCTTGGAAAAAATAATGTAATCCTAAATCATGCTTCTGAAATCCATCACATAGGTCAGAAGATGGTTCAGTCATGTTTGGAGAACATTTAGTTAATATTAGCATATGAATAATACAGAATAATAATATAGAATGCGTGACTAGTCAATAAATACAAATGAAATTTGTTTCAACAACTTACAAATCTATCAACTATCAAAAAATAATTTAAAAAGATGTATTGGACTGAAATGTTTGATTAATCCTGAGGTTTTTAGACAAATATAAATTGTTCTGCAATAAAATTACTGCTGCTAACAGTTCATCTTTAGTTGAGCACTTACCGGGGGCCCGACACTGTTCTGTGCTTCTTTTTTTCTGTTTACTCATATACTCCTGAAAACCTCCTGTGAGGGAGATTACAAACTGTATCTACCTTCAGCAGACAAAGGATTACAAACACAGAGAGTTTAAGCCAGCCCACTGGGGCTCAGCTGTCAGCAATAAACTGGGGGGTGGGGGTGGGGGTTGAAACTTTCTCTCACCACCAATCTGTACCACCTGTACCCTACTCCTAGTAGTGCAACCGGTGATACTTATTAAGCCTTCCCAGTGTTCCATGTGCTAGGTAAAACACATTCCAGGTGCTATACCATCTCATCTTCCCAATGATGCTGGGTAAAAGAGCTATTCCTATAGCCCTTGTTTAAAATTGATGAAGGTACGATTTCATGGAAAGTTTCTCCCATACTGCTCACTGCTAGAAACAACTTTTACGTTTTATTAAATTTTGCAAAGCAGGAGTAGCCCCTGGCAGCTCAGTTCACACCCCTGTTTTTCTCAGTAGTCCCACACAAGGGATCTAGAAGTACCAGCTACATGCTATTCCATTTTTTTGTTACTGTGACCTCTATTTTTTTCATCTAGAAATATTTTAACTATTTTTTCTTAACTGTAGTAAGCATACTTTTAAGATGCTGCTACTTAATCTTCTAGCTGTACAGGCCTATTCAGGAGGTTTCATTCTGGTTTCAGCCCAAGGTTAGAGCTAAACACTTCAAGTCAGTCTAACCCCACCACAGGAAGTACAATAGCTCCATCTATGAGGGTTGCAAATTATATTATAAAATATGAGGCCATTCTTTTGCTAAATGAATAGGACCATGTTACAGGAAAGCCAACAAAGGCCTTTTAGAGGCTCCAGTCGGTGAATCCTTTTCAGTGTGACGCCTATGACGTTCCTTTATTGGTCCACAAGAAACAAATGTAACGCAGACATCAATGTTATCGCAATAGTAGAGAGATTTCTGGAGCCAACACACGAGTGCTTAGAGTTCCAGCAAGTAGCAGTAGCAGGGTAATTTACCAACAATCTCCATGAAAGACAAAACATACATGTGTAATTATGTAGGTGAAATCCTTAATACAAAAACTGGGAATTATTAATTATAATGAAATAAGAGTACACACTGATAAGATACCATAGACCCTGTTCTAAACATTTGAAATGCATGATTCCGTATTAATGCACAATGGGGAAATACCATTATTATCCTTTTACAGATTAAGAAACTGAGACTTAGGGAGGTCAAGTAAATTGTCCAGGGTTATGCAGCCAGTAGACAGCAGAGCAAAGCTTTGAGCCCATACAGTCTGAACCCTGCATATTTTTACTCTGCTGTGTTTTGTTTACTCTCAGCTCCCTAGAATGGTAACACAACGCAGGCTGACCACAGCAAATTATATGCAGTTCCCACAGCACAGAAGTAGGCACCTTCCCACCTTGGCAACTTTTACCCAGGCAATTCTCTCTGCCTGGGATAACTTCCTCCCCTACCTCTGCAGTTTCATATTCACTCTCTAAGATTCAGCTTAAGTGTCACTTCTGGGAGGTTGCTACTATAAGAGTTTTCTGCCATTGGCATGGTTAGATGCCCTTTCTATGGCTTAAAATGCATGATGTACGCAATACAATGTATGCAATAAAGGAATAAGGAATCAAGTAGGCTACCTGGGAGCGCAAACAGTGAGGAGAATGTTGATATCTAGAACTACTGGAGTTTTATAAAGAGAAAGAAATCTACATTCACCTGACTGTGGTTAAATACCTTTGATGTTTTGAGTTACTGACTGCCTGATAAAGTTCCCATTATTTACCTACTTTACAAGCCATAGGGGCATAAGCTGCACTGAGATAGGCATGCAGTATTTACTTATTAGAGCCTTTTGATAGTCCATGGTTCTTTATTTCAAGCCTCATTTAATCACAGCAAACAAAAAAGTACTCACATTATTAAGGTAAGCTAGCCAGGTGTAGTAGCTCGCACTTGTAATTGAGGCAGGAAGATTGCTTGAGGACATGAGTTTGAGAACAGCTTGAGCAACATCGTAAGACCTCATCTCTACAAAAAATTTAAAACTCAGCCAGGTGCAGTGGCATGCGCCTGTAGCCCCAGCTATCAGGAGGCTGAGGTGGGAGAATTGCTTCAGCCCACGAGATTGAGGCTGCATTAAGCTATGATTGCGCCTCTGCACTCCAGCCTGGGCAACAGAGCGAGACCTGTCTCCATGAATGAATGAATGAATGAATGAATGAATGAATGAAGGTAAGCTAAAAGTTTTCCTGGTGTAGGAGGAAAGCAACCATATGGAGGTCTCTGGATAATAAATAACTTCTTCACCTTTTGCTTTTCTTGGCAAGCTTATGAAATATTCATTGCATTTCTTTCCAAAGGCTTAAGAGTATCTTTCTCCTCCAGAGATTATTCTGTGACCTAATGCATGTCCCACCCTTGCCTACTTCAGCTATGCTTCTATCTCCTGCCCCTTCACCTGACCCCTGTCTTTCAATGCTGCCTGTGGATTAACTTCCTCTGACAATTTCTGTTGCCTTTCGTTTAAGTTGTTACACTCCATATGGCTTCTCTTTCTTTGATGTGGCCCAGAACATATTACAAACCACAGAACACAAACTCTATGATAAAATAATTTACCAAAGATTTTCTGCACTATTTTATCCAAGGCAGAAGTTAGCGCAAGTCCAAAAAAAAAAAAAAAAAATGAAGAACATTTAGACAAAGAGAAGGAGAAGGAGAGACCCCTATCTGCACATCACTCTTACGGGCAAAAGAACCACATGGACAAATCTAGTGCAAACAGCCACTGTGGATAAACTCAATGACAAAATCCAGCCAAGTCAATCACTGGTAGTCAGTTAGTGGGTCTGATTTGGGATTCAAATTTGAAATTCAGTGGTAAATTGAACCAAAACCTATAAAAAAAAAGAAAGAAAGAAAGAAAGAAAGAAAGAAAGAAAGAAAGAAAGAAAGAAAGAAAGAAAGAAAGAAAGAAAGAAAGAAAGAATTTCAGAACTAAAAGCAAGTAGAAACAGAAAATGTTTTAAAGAAATCATTCCCCCATTCCCACTCAATGTACAAGGGCAGTTAAGCAGCTTCAAGAGAAACTGTCCATCTTCATTCAAGCTAATTGGGTAACAATACAATGGAATTAAAAATTATTCAGTAGTCTTTGTGGTGGATGTTGGTAAATGTTGAAAATAAAATGGACTACTCAGATGAAGGTTAAAAGTTATCCAGCTATTTGCAGATTTAGTTTTGCATACAGTAAAGTGAAAAAGAGAGGAGGGAAGGAGAGAGAGATAAGAGTGAGCGAGGGAAAGAGAAAGGAAGTGAGAATAAAGAAAGAAAAAACTAGACTACAGGCTGTCCAGAGATCTTGTTCAATTCAAGTTCTGCAGCTGAGCTGCAGAATATCCTTTAACAAGAGTTCCAACCTTTATGACCAAACTTGTCCATCAGTTAGGCAAGGCTAATTAGGACCATTCACCTTCCCTACCTAAAAAGCATAGTTCATATTAATTAACTTGGACGTTTGAACAGCCTGTGCTCTGCACTAGAAAAGGTGAAAGGATATTTCATGGTTGTTAGCAATTATCTGTGAAGTTATTTAAGTTGTCAGAAGAACCAATACATATCTGCCCCGGGAGACCTCCCACGCCATCACATCAGCCACATGTTTCTTGTTTGTAAGAGAAAAGCATTCCCTCTTCTCTCTCTCTCTCTTTCTCTCTCTTCCTCCCTTTTATTCCTTGTCTCTTTTTCTCTTAAATATTCTTGTTCTCTTTTATAAGACTGTCATGATCTTTTTTGCTGGACTTTATCCTAAATCTTCTAAAGGCTAAGCAACCAAGTCCAGTAAAAATTGTTCTGTACATTCTCTTCACCCTGTCCCAAGTCACTACAGGCACCTCATGTCTTTTCTCCCATTTTGTAGGCTGATCCATATTTTCTAGTCATGTTATATTAGCAAAGAAAAGAGTTAATGCCTGCATTCTCCGATCTTTTCTATTAATCCTGTGAAACAGATTAACATAAATGTGTTTTTATATACCATTGGCATGCAATTCTGGACAACTGAAAAAGAACACTTGAGGATGACTTTCAAATAATGTTTTATGTTGCTTTGTGTTTTACTAACACAGGAAGAAACAAAGGATGCTAGAAGGTTATATTCTAAAATAAATATGTCATGAAGCTATTTCACTGGATTTAAGTTATTGTGTTGCTTTCTGACACTATTGTATTCTTTTCCCTCAAGAATTTGTGAAAAGTAGCTCCGCTATGACTTGCAAACATGTTTCTTTCCTTGACTTTGGATAGCTCCTAAGATTTTTTTTTTTTAAGGTGAGGTTATACATCAAAAGTGTACTACAAATTTATTGGCTTGATCTTTGAATCAGAACAGGTTATCTGGGATCTAATTCATAATTTGTCGGTAATATATAAAACAAGTTGAGAGAAATAGGGAGAAAAAAGAAAGAAAAAGAAAACTTTGCAAAAAGCACTACTTAAAAGACGTTTTATATAGTTTTCAAATATTGCTAATTAACTGAAGGCATTTTAGAGTAGGCTAACTGGAGCCACAGAATGTAGTTTTAAAAAGTAAGTTCAAAGAAATCTAAAAATTATTTAAGCTTTACATCTAGAGATGGAATTCCTTTAAAATGTTACTAGAATTCATTTACCAGGTTTATTTTGTTATCTAATTTTTTGTTATAAAAGTAAATATACATTTACCTGTTAGTCAACATTTCATTATGAATTTGGCTCCTTTATGGCAGGTACTATAGTAGCTGCTGGAAATAAGTTAAAAGAACCATCTTTTACCACAGGAGTTATGTTTAGCCAGGGTGAAAGACAATCACCTGAGTACTTTTAGGGCTCTCCCAACAGGTAAATGTAATGTTTTGTGATAATCCAACTCGCTAAATGTATACTTGAAAATTATGATTCATTGCAGTCAGAGAACTTTCATGTCATCCAGAACATCCAAATTAGCAACAGTTGCTTGTGAGTTCCCAGACATTCTGCTCTGGTTATTAGTTGGGAGAACTCTATTGATAGACATTCAGACAGGCAAGCAATCCAAAAGCCCCCACAATAACATCCACTTGGGGGAACTCTGGCTCTTACTGTAGACCTTACAGTAATTGTGGCAGTTAGGGTCATGTGGTTAAGGGGCAAAACTGGCAGAATTCCACATAGCATTTGTAGCCCCATCAATGTGAAATAAGAGGATTTTTCAACCACATTGCTGCTAATTTGTAACCTGCCCACACAGGGCATAATAGTACAATGTTACGTTTAAGTAACATACTTGGAGTTATTAATACCAGCTTTGATTTCGACCAATATAATGACTTGAGATTATTGTTCATGCTTCTTGAAATGGAAAAAAAATTAATAAGTCAGGTGGTAGATATACAAATGTGCTATTATGTTTTCATAAAACATATTTCCATGGACCATGTTATAAATACCTAACAGGCAAGCTGTAACTTTATTCTTATATACAAAGCTAATTATGAAATCATAAATTAAAAAATAATGATTAGCAATCCATTATGCATTCACTATGCAAAGCTATGTCCATTAAATCTCATATGTTTTACTCCTAGGAAAGTTCTCATCAGATTCCATTAACTCTTGTTTTAGAAATTTCTAGCAAGTTTAGGTAACTAGTTTACTCCCCAAAAGCAAAATGGAAGTAATAAGCTTGATATAAGCAGGATCTTATTTTGAGACACGCACATTCATGGCAGCAAATTGCAATGAAATAACGAGGAATGTGAGGGAAGAAAAAAACACTTTGGAAAGCAGAAATCAGAACTCCAAAAGTAAACTAGTTTTTGGCCATTAGGTGAAAAGTAAACAACTTGTTACATTTCACTAGCCTCTGAGGACAAATGATCATAATACAATAATCACCAAAATGGTTAAATGCAGTAATATATTGTGAAATTCATGTTTAAAGAATTTAAGAAAGTAAACATTGGTTACTAATTTGAGAAAAGTATGTTTTCATGGTTTATAAATTTTGCTTATGCAAAAGTTTGTTTTCTACTAATGAACATCCTGTAAAATAAAACTCATTCGATGAGAAATAAGAAGGAATCTGTTTAAAGACCATTTATGTCTTTGATTATAAAGTACTTATTAAATGAACCTCAGTTTACCTCTTTGTGTTATTTAGGACTTTTTAATTTCCACCTAGTATCACAATTATTAATATTTGTGTAGGATTGTCCTGTTAGATCATTAGGTACTTGAAGATAGAGAGTGAATATCAGACACCTGAATTCATCTTTGTATCATATGCTCTCCTTCCTCATTCTGCAAGGCCTAAAAGGGAGAAAGTGCTCAATAAATGAAGAAAAATAACTTGTAATGCCCACATCTACATCCTTTATTCTTTTAATTACAATAAATAATAGTATCAAAACTTAAATTTGGATAACACTGTAAAAGGTACATCTATATGAAGAAATCATTCAACATGATTTGAACTCAAATAAAATTAATGTAAAGGTTAGTCAAATGAGTGAATGAATGGAAGTATGATTATTGAATATTCTTCAAAAATTACAGATAAGCAGAAACTAATGTTGTCTATTAATAAATTTCCAGAATGTATGAGTTGAAATTATTGATTATATCAATTATATATTATAGTAATTTTACATTAGGTAGATTACAATTTGCATTTTTTTTTGTTGAAGAAAAGCTTAAAATTAAAACAAAGTTTTACTTTAAAACGCCCCCTTGGAACACTTGTACACAGTTGTTGGAAATGTAAATTGGTTGAGCCACTGTAGAAAGCAATTGGAAAATTTCTCAAAGAACTTAAAACAGAGCTATCATTGGAATGAACAATCCCATTACACAAAGGAATATAGATTATTATACCAAAAAGACACATCCATGTGTATGTTCATTGCCATGCTATGCACAATAGGAAGGACATGGAATCAACCTAGGTGTCCGTCAATGGTGGATTGGATAAAGAAAAGGTGGTACATATACACCATAGAATCCTACAAACCACAGAAAAGAATGAAATCATGTCCTTAGCAACAACATGGATTGAGCTGGAGGCCATAATCCTAAGCAAATTAATGCAGAAATAAAAACGCACATACTGCATGTTATCACTTATAAGTGGGAGCTCAACTTTGAGCACACATGGACATAAACATGTGTACAATAAACACTGGGAACTACTAGAGAGGAGAGTGAGGGAGGCAAGGGGTTGAAAAACTACCTATTGGATACTATATTCCTACCTGGGTCCAATATACCCATGTAACAATCCTACACATGTATTCTTTGTATCTAAAATAAAAGCTGAACCAGAAAGAAAGAAAGAAAGAAAGAAAGAAAGAAAGAAAGAAAGAAAGAAAGAAAGAAAGAAAGAAAGAAAGAAAGAAAGAAAGAAAGAAAGAAAGAAAGAAAGAAAGAAGGAAGGAAGGAGGGAAGGGAAGGGAAGAAGGGAAGGGAAGGGAAGGGAAGGGAAGGGAAGGGAGGGGAAGGGAGGGGAGGGTGGGAGGGAGGGAGGGAGGGAGGAAGGGAGGAAGGAAGGAAGGAAGGAAGGAAGGAAGAAAGAAAGAAGAAAAGAAAAAGAAAGAACTAAGAAAAGAAAAAGAAAGAAAGAAAGCCTCCTGCTAAGTCTTCTTGCATTTCTAATTAATGAGGTCTAAAACAAAAGGTTTTACACTATATATTTCAATAACCATGAATCTCAGTTCTCTTAAGGAATTTCTTTTTAATTTACTATTATGTATTTTATTTTCAAGACAGTTTGTTAAACAGGATTTAATTTTTAACCTTTGATAGACACATATAAATGTGTCTATTAAATTCCAATCATGTAACAGTATTTTTATTTTGAAAAATATTTTCACTATCTCTATATAATATTCATGCTTAGGTTAGGGCACAATCCCAAGACATTTAGCAGGGTTTAGGATTTATTCAAGAATAAATCAGCAGCTGAGCATCATTATTTTCATTAAAATACTCAAAATTTTTCTGATTAATTATACTCTTACTAGACTTATAATAAAACACTATAAAGAGAGAGTAGAATTTAGTTAATCAGATAATGCCATATGACTGCAGTCTGCAACTTTGATATCTAGGTGTACTTTTTGGGTAATAGTGAAATCATCTCTGAGTGACAACAGCTAAATTATCAGAATTCAGCTGCACAAGAAGAAGAATCGGTTTCCCATGTATAACAGGAAGTTCTTTCATATCTGAGCAGGGACAACTGGTAAACATAACAAGCATTCTAGCATAACTCTTGGAGGAAAGAAGATAGCAAGGTGTGCAAAAGGCAGAGAGCTGAGTCAATTTGATAAGCAAATGCTCAATCACCTGTTAATATTGTTTTGCTTGTTAAATCCATTAAGCTCCTTTATTAATGTAAGAATATGGGTGATCCTGTTTTGAATGGAGGATTATTTGAACAAGGCAGAAAATAATCCATTCACCCATTCATTTAATATGGAGTACATAAAAAGTGCCAATCACTGTGCCAGAAGCAGAAAATAGAAATAAGAAAATGACTTTCTTTCCCCTGAAAACTGCATTGTTGTCCATAAAATAAATAATTGATAAGCTGGACTTCATTAAAATTAAAAACTTCTGCTCTGTGAAAGATAATGAGAAGACAAGCCACAGACGGAGAGAAAATATTTACAAAGGCACATGTAAAAGAGAACCATTATTCAAAACATAGAGAGAACCCCTAAAACTCAATAGTAAGAAATCAAACACCCCAATTTAAAAATGAGCAAAAGGCCAGAACAAACACATTGCTGATGAAGATATGTGATGGCAAATAAACATATTGAAAAGATGCTCAACATCATATGTCATTATGGAATTGCAAATTGAAACAATAAGCTACCACTACGCACCTGTTAGAATTGCCAAAATCTAAAACATCAAATGTTGACGAGGATGGTGGAGCAACATGAGTTCTCATTCATTGCTGGTAGGAACGTAAAAGGGTGGTGCCATTTTGGAAGACAGTTTGGCAATTTCTTACAGAACTAAATATATTCTAACTATACAACTTAGCAATTGCTCTCCTTGGTATTCCCAAATGAGTTGAAAACTGGTATCCACGCAAACAAAACCTGCACATGAATGTTTATAGCAGCTTTATTCATAACTGCCAAAACTGGGATGCAGCCAAGATGTCCTTCAGTAGGTGAATGGATAAATAAACTGTGGTATATCCAGACCATGGAATATTATTCATCATGAAATGAACAATCAAGCCATGAAAAGACAAGAGGAAACTTAAATGCATATTATTACTAAGTAAAAGAAGTCAATTCGAAAAAATTACATACTCTGTAATTCAAACTATCCTGACATCCAGAAAAAGGCAAAACTATGGAGACAGTAAAAAGATTATTGGTTGCCAGAGGATGGAGGCAGAAAACAGATAATTTCTAGGTCTGTGAAACTAGTTAGCATGATACTACAATTGTAGATACGTGTCGGTTTTCATTTGTTCAAACTCAGAATGTACACCTAGAATGAACCCCACTGTAAACTGATGGACTTTAGGTGATGATATATTGAAGTAGGTCCATCAGTTGTAACAAATGTATCTCTGTGGTGTGAGATGTTGACAGCAGAGGAGGTTGTGCATGTGGGGGAGAAGGGCAGGGTTTATGGGAACTCTGTATTTTCCACTCAATTTTGCTGTAAACCTAAACAGATTTTTTTAAAAAATAGAGCCTTAAAAAGACTGTGTTGTCTACTAAGAAAATGCAGATAAATAATCAAATGATGACATTATGGCATCTCGAATGTTATAAAGAAGACACCTCTACATAGGAAGATACCTTGGGAGCACAGAGGGGTGACAGAACATCTAAGCTGGAAAGAAGAAACAAGGAACGTCAGGGAGGCATATCTCTGCTTACTTCCAAACTCCCAGCAGGAAAATAATTCAGATGTATTCTATGCTTCTGCAAAAAAGTGACAGAGAAAAATTGGGCAGAGTTTTCTTCAAAGAGAAGGAAAATAGGTGTTTCTTTTGGCGAGATAGCTAAAAGTGAGTGACACAACAGGAAGTTGAGAAGGAAGAAAGACTGATGTGGGGAACAGAGGGAAGCTGAAGACACTGACCAACTCCACCAAAAGCAAGGTACAGACATCTACAAACCGTTTCATTCTAAATATTTTCTCTAGATAGTACTTCGGAAATTTCATGGAAGAGATATAGTACCAAGGTACAGAGTGAGCATAAAACTCTTTACTAACTCTAGGCCCAAGAAAGTACAGGTTCTCAATCAGCAGGGTGTGTAATCAAAGGTTCGCATAGACATTTTCATCACAGAGTTGTGAATAAATTCTGCTGTTGAGTCACAATATTGTTCAATTGACACAAGGGGTTTTAAGAATATTCTAAAAGATATACTTAAAAACCTACATTAATTTATTACTATTTCTATTAATAAACTGGTAGCTTCAAGTACTCTTGATATTTTTTAATTAGTAAATTAATATTCTGTAGCTAAGATAAAGCAATTGTTGAAAGGATTTATATTCCACATTATTCTTAAAAATATTGAAGCTGGATTGGCCGGGTGCAGTGGCTCATCCCTGTAATCCCAGCACTTTGGGAGGCCGAGGCAGGTGGATCATGAGGTCAGGAGTTTGAGACCAGCCTGACCAATATGGTGAGACCCCGTCTCGACTGAAAATACAAAAATTAGCTGGGCATGATGGTGCGTGCCTATAGTCCCACCTACTCAGAAGGCTGGGGCAGAAGAATGGCTTGAACCCAGGAAGGGGAGGTTGCAGTGAGCCCAGATTGTGCCACTGCACTCCAGCCTGGGCAACAGAGTGAGACTCTGTCTCAAAAAAAAAAAAAAAGAAGAAAAGAAAAAAGATTAAGCTGAATTAGATAATAACAAAAATATATTGTATATTAGAAAAAATGAGATAATTTTTTAAAGGAAAAATAAATATGAGGATGTATTAATAGTAGGAAAACATGGATTAGGCTAATATAAAAATGCCTACCATAAAATCCTATGAGAAGAATAGACTACAAACATGGCAAATCTCTTCCTAAAGTGACTAAAGAAAAAGGGCGTTTGGTCATTTACAAATTCATAATGTCATTAAGGAAAAATGAAACCAATTTCCAAGGGAATGCTATCTAGAAATAAAACCTACCCAACGGTCACAACTTTTCTACATTTGAGAGAAATGATAAACACAAAAAGCTCAATGAATCCCAAGGACAAAAAATGGGAAACATTTACACTGACGAATATCATAATGAAATTAATCAAATCAATGATAAAGACAAAATCTTAAAAGCAGTCAGAGAATAAAGACACATTACATGAAGAAGAAAGATAAGGATGAAAGATTTCTCATCAAAAACAATGAAAGTAAGAAGACAGAAGATCAACATTTTTAAAGTACTAAAAGAGAAGCTTGTCAACAAATAATTTTATATTCAATTAATTTTTTTTAATGGAAGTGCTGAGAGATCCAATCACCAGCAGACTATCTATAAGACATGCTAAATGAAGCCTTTTAGGCAGAAGAAAAATGATACCAGATTAAAATGTGGAGATATATAGACATATGATTTTTTATTATTATTTAAATATTTTATTAAAATATAGATGTATATTTTTAATTATTAAAGCTCATTGACAGTTTATAAAATAATAATATATAGGGCTTATACCACATATATAAGTGAATTATATGACAACAATAACATGGTTCAGAAAGGGAAAAACAGAAATGCATTATTGTAAGGGGAAGCAGTATAATGCCACTTTAAAGTAGACTGCGATAGCTTAAAATGTATACTCTAAACACAAAAGCAAAAGGTAAAATAATAAAACAGCTACGGCTAATGAGATAACGAAAAGATAAAATGAAATCATGTTTTAAAATGCTCAGTTATTCAAAAGAAAATAGAAAAAGAGAAAAAAAAAGGAACAAAAAAACAGATGACATAAACAGAAAACAAATAACAAGATGGTAGGTTTAAGCCTGACCATGTCAGCAATCATATTAATTGTAAATATGAGTGAGAGAATGACGTACTGGATAAAAATGCAACACAACTCTATGCTGTCTACAGAAAACTTGTGTGTGTGTGTGTGTGTGTGTGTGTGTGTGTGTGTGTGTTTGAGACAGGGTCTCACTCTGTAGCCCAGGCTAAGGTGCAGTGGCATGATCACAGCTCACCGCAGCCTTGACCCCCTGGGCTGAGGTGATCCTCCCATCTCAGCTTCCTGGGTAGCTGAGCTTCCTGGGTAGCTGAGACTACAGGTGTGTGCTACCATGCCCAGCTAATTGTTGTAATTTTTGTAGAGACAGGGTTTTGCTGTGTTGCCCAGACTGTTCTCCAACTCCAGGGCTCAAGCGATCCGCTGGGATTATAGGTATGAGCCACCATGGCTAGCCAGCAAACCATTTTGAAATATAAAGATACAAATATATTAAAAGGGAAGAGTTTTTTTAACATGCTAACACTAATCAAAAGAAAAATTGAATGGCTATATTGATATCCAAAATAGATCTCAGAGCATAGAATATTAGCAGGGCTAAAGAAAGTCATTTCATAATGATAAAGGGGTCAATCAAGCAAACATAAGAATCTTAAACATATATATATTTAATAGAAAAGCTTCAAAACACATAAAACAAAAATTGATAGAACTGCAAGGAGAAATAAACAAATCCAACATTTTAGTCAGACATTTCCATTCTTTCAATAATTGAGAGAATAAGTACAATGAAAGACAATGAGAACACACAGGACTTGAACAATACTGTCAAACTTGATCCCATTGACATTTGTAAAGCACTGTGCCCAACAGTGGTAGAATACACATTCTTTTCAAGTGTACACAGAACATATATTAAGAGAGACCATATTCTAGGTTGAAGAGAGTTACATTTCTCTGCATATTAAAGTGAGTCAATTATTTGTGTATATTGGTGGGGACAGAAAAAGAGGACAAAGGGACATGGAAGGAAGTCAGAGGTCAGAGCCTGATTTGTAAAATATAGCCAAGGGACTTTTTAAGGGCAGAAAAATATAATATGCAATTTTAAGTTATCTGTGTCGTAAACGCTCTTCCCCTTTTACATTTGGTGTGTAACCCCAAATCTCAGTGAATGTCTTCTGTTCCCAACTGCCTCCTGTGAACAGTCAGGGGAGAAGAAGAAAACAGAATAAAGGCGGAAATGCTCCCACATTTGACTTGAAGCCAGGCCAGAGATAAAGGAGCAGCCTCAAGACTTAAGAGTAATGAGAATTCAACAAAAGCAGGAAACTGGAGTCAGAGGTGACCAGCACAAATATATTTGCAGAAATCCTGAGGGCATTGGACTTGCCATAAAACACAGTGGCAGGGTTTGAGCTGACCTTATCCTGATGCTTGGAGCAAGGTGACCCCAGGGAACATCTGTGTTACATTTTTTTCTCTCCTCACAAGTCACCTTAAGAGAAAAGAAGCAGTATAAATTTATTTCTCCACTGTTAAAAATGATACCAAATCCTTCCACCTCTGAAGGAAAAGTGGCTACAAAAGTTTATTTTAAAATATTATTTCCACTACATACCTATCACCCCATTGAATTTGAGCATCATATCAAAAGCATAGCAATAAATTGGAACCAACAAAGACATAAAAATGAGGGGGAAAAAAACTAGGATATCTTCAGGGTAGGAGATCAGACATATAAACAGGGACTTATTCTCAGAGTGCCTCCAACTACTTGTGTTTCTGTGCCCCACACATTTTTAACATTTTTCAACTGACAGCATATAGGAATAGGGAAATGCAAATCAAACCCCCTTTTTGGTTTACTGATACAGGCAGAGGATAAAAGAAATCATGAGCTTTCAGCAAGCTGTAGTATATTTGGACTCTGTTTCCAAACTCTTCCATAGCAGAAGAGGGCTCAGGACCTCAGTCACCTATGGGATTCAAGGGGGATATTTGACAGGATGCTCTGAATTTGAATTTTTGAGAGTCATAGAATCTTAGTACCACTTGTCACTTCCCATTTGTCTGAACCCTTCTGAGAGTTAAAAAGGACCTGGTTGCACTGCTTGGACCACAAGGCTGCCGTGCAAGGAACGTCTGAAGCCCCACGCCACCCACAACCAGCAACTGCAATGGGGCAGAGGTGGGAGGGAAACTCAGGTCCTAAAGCAGAGAGGGTCTTCTCACAGTCTGAAGTCAGTATGTTAAACTGCTTGATGTAGCTGTCTGTTTATTTATCCATATTCTCTGGACATTATTCCATAAGGGTGGTAAAATTGTCTAGATTACCATATTCCCTGGACATTATTCCATAAGGGTGGTAAAATTGTCTAGATTACCACCTAGACATTTGGGTCTCTCCTACTTAGCGCAAGAAGGTGCTTACTAGTTTGATTCCGGTTGAATTCAAAGAGTGCGAACAAGCCTGGAACGGGAAAAATAAAAAAGTTTGTAATCATGGCTATGGTAGGAGCTTTAGCCACCAAGTGGTAATAAAGCAAGTAGCCCTCTGAGAGCTGGCGTGATTTTTCCCAGCTGTCAAAGCAGGGCAGTCCGTTAGATGCAAGTGGCATGTGGGTTAATTACCCAAAGAGGGTAGTCAATGTTATGGGAGACTTAGGGAATATATTTGTGGGGTTTTTTTTAAGTGTAGAATGTGACAAAATTCAAATTATAGGCCAACCTGAGAAGTAAGAAAACAATTTTATAAATGATCTCCTTCCTCTGTCTGTGCCTTTTCAGCATCATTTTCAGCACAGAGCTCCCTTTTCCCTGCTTTGCTACAGTTCACATCCTCTCTATTCCTCTACTCTCATCTGAATAAGTCAGCTCCTGGTAACCAGGTCACGAGTAACACTGAACATCTCCTATTTTAGAAAATGGCAATTTGGTAAATACATTTTTAGCAGGGTGTCATGACTGCTAAGAAGTTTGTGTGTTAACCTTCTTAGGCATATTTGCATTTGTGCTGGCATAAGTCACATTTTAAAAAGAATTCACGAAAATGGGGATATTTAAGAAATCAATGAACCTGGATTTTTTAAAAGATGAAAGCAGTATAGCAGGAATTATAATCCAGCATGGAAAGAATAATTTGTTTTCATTTAAACTAACGTTGGGGCGGGGGGAATAATTTGTTTTATTTGTAATACCCCTTCTACTGGCTTTCAGTTGTTTCATTTAGAGAACTATTTGCAGTAGAGTAGCAAATAATTCAAATTCTATACTTATAAGATCACTTTAGAATTTTACTTCGTCTTTAAGAAAACTGCACATAATTTTACGTATTTGTGCTTCTTTATTAGACATTAACAGAAGATACAAATCATACTGTGTTTTGTAAAAAGACTAAAACACGCATGATAGAGGATTCCCAGTTTCCTTTTGACTTCGGTTGTGCCTCTTTCTCCTTTTTTCTTCTCTCCTCCCACACTTTGTTGTTGTTGTTGTTGTTTTCTGCTACCTTACCTACCCCTGATACTTGACTAACTGATAAATGGCAAGGCTTGCAAGAACAGCACTGAGAAAGTACTACTCTGACAGCTATCCAATGGGATTACATCAACAATCCTGAGCCAGAAGCAAGAAAACCAGAACGTCGGTACATTTAACAGCAATTAAAGATGAAAGCCACTACCTCAGCCGCACCACAAAAATACATACTCCCCTCTTCTCCTTACCCTGTAGAACTTCGATCCTGCTTCAACTCAGAGTTGCCTGGTCTTCAGGTTTTCCCTGGTGTGTACCAGTTGAATAAAGTATTTAAGGTCTATTTGAGGTTTTTTGTTTGTTTGTTTTTTGAGATGGAGTCTCGCTCTGTCGCCCAGGCTGGAGTGCAGTGGCGTGATCTCTGTACACTGCAACCTCCGCCTCCCAGGTTCAAGCAATTCTCCTGCCTCAGCCTCCTGAGTAGCTGGGATTACAGGCACGGGCCACCACCCCAGGCTAATTTTTGTATTTTTAGTAGAGATGGTGTTTCACCATGTTGGTCAGGCTGATCTCGAACCCCTGACCTTGTGATCCGCCTGCCTCGGCCTCCCAAAGTGCTGGGATTACAGGCGTGAGCCACTGTGCCCAGCCTATTTGAGTTATTTAATGCATTTTGTTTCACAGTCTTAATGCAAATGTTAACATTCAAATATAAGCTTCTGTGTATTGTATAATATAAAGTCATATATACACATATATACGTGTGTATGTATGTATTTGTATATAAACTCATATATATATATGTACATGCCTATTGCAGATTTTACCAAAGGCATCCTCCACTGCCTTACTAATCAGGGTCAAGATGTCAGGCAGGGCTGCATAGGAGCTGGATTAAGATTGTATGGCTACTTATGAACAGGTAGTAGATGAGTTTCTCCCTTTTCAACTTCTTTCCTACGTGTGATTCATCTTTTTACAGTTTCCTTAACTTTTCAATCTGAGATTGTATCAAAAAGTAGTTTGTCCTGGATTCTTTAAGAACATTTATTAACCATTTGCAGACATAAGAGATTTATAAAACTTTCTACTTGGAAGAGAGCAGATATCAATCTGCTTATTTTTGAGCTGTGACTGTTTACCAAACCTGCTTGTGTGACATAACTTTTTCCAGCTTTATTGAGGTATAATTGACAAATAAAATTGTATAAATTTAAGGTGTAAAATGTGATGATTTGATAGACATATATATTGTGAAATTATTACTACAGCCAACTTAGTTCACACATCCATTACCTCACATAAGTATATGTGTGTGGTGAGAACATTTAATATCTACTCTCTTAGCAAATATCAATACAATACAGTATTAACTATAGTTATCATGCTGTACATTAGGCCCCAGAACTTTTGCCTCTTATAACTGAAAGTTTGTACTCTTTGACCAACATCTCCCCATTAGAACATATTTTTTTAAATTAAAATTGCCTATTTTATTTTGATAAATCCATAGATTCTTAAGAGTTGAAAAGGAGACTTTGAAAGTCAGCCCTCATGCAGCGACACTTCCCACATACATACATAGCACGTACATACACATACCTAGTGATAATAGCATTTATAATGCAGAACTTGTTTTACAATTTGCAATGCATACACATACGCGGGTTTTCTAGTAGAATATGAACATACACAGACATAAAGCCATCTGGTCTCTCCTTAAATACTACTCACAAGTAGTATTACATTGTCGGGGGCTCATTACATTCAAGGCAGTCTACTCATTCTATTAGTCCTGGAGATTCTTACAGAAGTCATGCCAGCCAGTGACAGAAAATGCGGTTCTTTGATACGGATAGCTGAACCTCAATATTTCCAATGTCTCACCTACACGACTGCAGGAAGTCCAATTTTCATAGAAAACTCCTGACAGTCTTCAGAGGTGCTTGTGTACAGCGGTCCTTGCTCCCCACGCTAGCCAACCTGCTTGGGATGTTTCCATAGCAACTCCAGTCTCAAACCCAGCCCCATCACTGTTATCCTTGGAACTGGATGCCCTCCCTGGAATCTCAATCTGGAAACATGTGTCTTTCTTGCAGGATACAGTCCTCTGTGTTATTCTCAGTCTCTCAGCGAGCCTGTGCCAAAATTGTTAAGGCAGGATGGTTCTTTCGATTCGCACACGTTCATTTTCTCCTAAGGGCAAAACACACAGCCAGAATGGCTGGGTCAGGATAAGATACAAGATTAGCCACAGCTGGGTAACTAAAACTATCATTGCCTTCCAGCATGCAGACCCTATTACTGAGTCTATGCTACACTTTATCTTTTTTATGATGAGTTCCCTCTCAGGGCCACCTTTGTCTTTTCTTGCAATCTGACTTTGACAGGGCCTCTCCTGAGTGTAATACTTTACAAAAAATATTTGAAACCAAGTTTTGGACAGTATTGATCTCACTAACATCCCACCCACATGAGCCTCCACCCACAAGCCAAAGGATCTTAAACGCCTTTGAAAGTCATCACTCATTTATGCGGTGAGATTATGCAGTAAGTGTAAATCGATGAACAATTGAATACTCAGGACAATGATTGCTGCCTGGCATACTCACCAGAAATCTCAGTTTCTGTCAGGTCATGACTCCCTTTTCTATTTCTTCTAAGAAAAAGATCTACATCTTAATACCTCTAACCCTTCATTTCAGTTTTGCCCTCTGGAAAATACTTTTTCCTCATAAAATTCCATTCAGACACTAAGTACCTATGACAATCTACTCTTTTCCAGTCTGAATATACTATTTCATTCACATTTCTCACAGGCCACAACCCCAAGATCACTAATATGCCCTATAAAATTTAATTGCTCCAGCTACTGCCCAACTTCAACAGGACATACTTGGATAGCCTGCTTCCCTTATTCTGGGTACCATATTGCTTCAAAAAGTCCTAAAATTGATGTTTTGCCTATTGTGTAATACTAGATAGGTACTGAGCTAATAATTTAAAAGTTAACAAAGGTTAAGTTCACCTTAATCATTGCCCTATTCAGGGTCAACAAGAATCTTCACGTTGCTAGTGATCAGACCTAACCCTCATATGACTATCTCCATGAACAGCTATCTCAAATTTCACATGTTCCAAACTGAAACTCTATTATTCTTCCACTAACCTGGCCCACCTACACTTGTCCTTCTTAAAGTTTCTCAGTTATTAATATCCTCTTTACAATTGCTCAGGCCAAAAGCCTTATTGTTATTCTTGAATACTTTATACACATTCCCTATCTAATTCATCAGCAAATTCAGTAAGCTCTTCCTTCAAACTATACCCAGAATTTCTGCAAGCCCATCTCAAGCCTCCCTCCAGCACCACTCTGATTCATACCACAGCCATCTCTCACCTGGCTCAACACAACAGATCCTAACTGGTCTCCTTGCTTGTCAACACAGCGGCAAAAATGATCCTGTTAAAACACAAGCCAGTTCATGGTTCTCTTCTCAATGTCCTCTGACAGCTTAGCAGTTCTTTCAGAATAAGAGCCGGTCTTTACAATGGCCTACCAAGCCCTACAAGGTCCACCTTCTCCTTCCCTTACCATACTTCAGTCATGCTGGTCTCCTTGTGTCTTTGAACCATACCAGGCACATTCAATCTCAGTTCCCCTGGAATGTTTTCCCCAAAGACACACAAACTCTGCTCCCTCGCCTCCTTCAAGTCTGTATTCAAATATTGTCTTGTTAAAAAAAGAGCTGGAGTTCTAATAAAATACTAGTTCTAAGATCTATTTCCAGGAAAAGATAGAAATCTATTGTTTTTCTTCTATATGACCTGTCAAAATGTTTTAACATTTCAGAATGAGAAATAAATTTTTTAAAGAATATTTTAGAATTTCAATTTTAGAGTGAAACAACCCAAAGCAGGTTTGCTTTCTATCTTTTCATTGTTGTGATGGCCTTACAGTTCCCTAGTCTAGTAGCGCACGTCTTTTCTAAAATGCTCTTAGGTGATTTGATTGGGCAAGATTTCCTCATCAGGTGCCCCCCATGCACTCATGGAAGACCCTCCCTCTTCTAGTGGGTGCCTGAGTTTCCACCTCAAGACCTGAATGTACACTAGCCCCTCCTGTACATGTACACTAAGACCACTGCTACTCCACACCAAGACGGCTGAAATTCTACACATACTCTGTGGCCCAGATAGATGCTCCCTATTCCATGAATTCTTCTCTGATCTCTCTTGCAAAAAGGCACCTCTTCCCAGGAAACCAGAGCATTGATTTGCACTCATTCTTGCATTCATTCCTGTATACAACCTTTTTATGTGACTTGTATCCCCTAAATAGGCATTCTAATTTAATTTAGGAGTATAATTATAACCTTACTAGGTATTTATAAACTTGAGATTATAAACTGCATTTTACTTGCTACTTTATTGGCCTCACATAAAATGAGAATTCAATAAAATGGTTATTGAATAATTAGATAAAAATGGAATAAGTGAAAAGCAAATTAAGATAGGGTCTTAAACTACTCTTTTTAAATTGTCATTGTTTTTCTTCATTAGATTTATTCAAATAAGAGTGTCATTGTAATTTTTTTTTTTTTTTTACACCGTGCCTGGCTGTAATCTTAAATTAATAATATCAGTGACAGTAGTATTTAAATTGCCACCAATCATTTTGATGTCATTATTTAAAATACATTTCTTATTATTAAAAATGCTTACTACTAATATTTTCCTTGGCTTTTTATCTTCAAGTATGGTTGCATTTACATAAAATACATAGTATATAAAGTATATATTTGTCTGCATATATTGGATATGCATTTATATGTACAAATATTTAATGATGCATCCTCTTAGCAAAGGAAAATGTGTATATGTACAAGTTGTATTTTCTATGTAGGCTTGTGTGTTTGTGTTTGTGTGAACATCACATAACATTTCAAGTAGGACTATTGATCAAAGATGGTAGTAACTAATAGAAAGGCCCTAGGCATTTCTAAGGACTAGAATACTTTGAAGTATTTCAGAAAGAACATATTGACCTCTTTTGGGAAAAGGATTATATGCAGCAATCAGACATGACTATCTAATGTTGAAGATCAAAGGGTATTGACTGAAATCTGCAGTTGCCATAGCTACTGAGCCCTGTGAATTTACTATAGTTCTCTTATTACAAGCACAAGATTTACAGTTAAGACCTGCTCTATTGACGAGACGGGTTATCTGTTCACTAAATCTAGGAGTTTACCAGAATGATTTTCAGCCCACGTTGTTTTGCTAAATTGAATCTGATTCAGTGAAATTAAAATGTTCTCAAGGCACACATTCATAATCTACTCTAATTCTATCAATCTTTTTAGGATGTGCAAAATATCCTAACCGCAACTCTAGTCTTAGAGGATAAGATGCTTATGGCATATTTTTATATGGGGCAGGCTCTCAATGGGCTTCAACGCGTGAAACGGATATTCAGTCGCAAGGATGACAAAGTAGTGCCGAGCCAGCAGGTCTCAAAATGCTCCTCACAAAATAGCTTAATGCCTTTTCCCTGGTGACACCATGTGGATGTCTGAAGCAGTCCCTGAATCCCAAAATCTCAATCATCAAAACATGCCTGGTTATCTAAAGCTACTTTCTGAAACCTTCCTTCAAATAAGGATTTTAAAACAGAATCCGACCTTTGGCTGACTTCTCTACAATTGACCTTGTTCTCAATTTCTTATTGTGAAGCAGTTTCACCGTGTACTGGTTACCCACTTAGAAGAGTCCAGTGCGAGACAGCACACTCACAAACAACACAAGTTACATAAAGCAGGTTGATTACTGCAGATAGACAGCAAGGGACAAAAGGAGCCTAGGATCCATTGTCAGCCAGTCCTCCAAGGCTCAGCAAAGCTGCAGGGGCAGAAGTAGTCTTGACTGCACATGCTTCTTGCACAGCAGCTGAAGGATGCCAAAAGGCAGCCTGCTTTGGGTGACTTATCTCAGAAGTAATGTGACCCATTGGGTAAAGCTTTGAAGGCATATTGTGTCCAGAGGAGGGAGGAACAAAGCCGAGCCTGTCCAGAATAGTTCCTCCCTAACTCAAGGTATTATATTTCCTGGGAGGAATGGGAACAAGGCTTGGGCTGTTCCA
The DNA here is from genome assembly GCF_003255815.1 of Theropithecus gelada. NCBI lineage: Eukaryota > Metazoa > Chordata > Mammalia > Primates > Cercopithecidae > Theropithecus > Theropithecus gelada. The sequence goes on from NC_037680.1 coordinate 29,948,353, forward strand.
GGCAGGTTCTCCCTGTCTCAAAATGTTGCAGTCCCAGCACATTCTGCAGACATTCTCGAGAACTGCAAGCAAGAGAAGTGGAGAGAACTGGGCTTGTCCAAGGTCATCAGAGAACCATCCGGCACTTATTCTATTATTCTAAAAAACACCTCATTTATTCATCTAATTACTGAATAGATATTTGCCTGTTTGGCCACTACTACCAATGAAGTATTTTCATAACTAAATGGGATGATTGGCAATGAGGAAAAATGGGGAAAAAGCCAGTCAGGAAGTGTTCAGCTACTTTAGAGTCAGATCTAAAAGGATGTTGTGCGAGTAACTGGATTGTCTGCAGTTGTTATTTGCCTTGATGTTCATGAATGTGCCTTCTGTTGCTTCTGGAGGTCTTGGGGGAAATAATTTCCAAAACTTGTATTTTTGTTTATCATACTAGAAATTAAAAAAATATGCACTGTGAAGAACACCATGCATACAGATGGAAGTCCAGAAGCGTGATCTTGGAAGCCAGATTGTCTGGGTTTGAATTCTTGCTCAAGTCACTGAGCTTCAGTCTCCTCAACTGTAAAATAGAAAAAGTTACAGTTTCTACCTCATAATGCCTTGTAAAATTTTAATAAATTAATGTAAACAAGGTACATGACACATAACAAGTGTTCAATGCAGTTAAGCTATTATTTTCAGGGCAATATTTTGCTAAGAATTTTTTTAAGTAAGAGGAGAAAAAAAGGAAGAAAAAAGTCTTGTGATTTCAAATATAATTTTTTTTTAATATAAGGAGGTTGCCTCTGGATTTACTTTACAGTCCTTTGCTTTGATAAGACACTGCACTTTAAGTTTTGTTCTTAGAAAATATATTGATCTTTTGAAATATGCCAGTTATTCTTCAGATCTTAGTACAAACACTTCGTAGCAAGTAGAAATAGTGACTACTTATTCAAGTTCAGACCAATTAGGATAAACTAGAATATTGCATTACAGTTTATGGCAACTAAATACAGCAAAAGTTTACTCTAGTTCCTCAAATGGGGGGAAAAACATTTTCTGCTCTATTTTTTAAGCTTTTTACTGGAGTGCCATCTGCAGCCTTAAAAAAAAAGAAAAAGAAAAAGAAAAAGAAAAAAACAGTAAAGTACTTTGGAAATCCAAGGCTGGGGTCCATGGCCATGGTTTCCATAGTAATAGTGGCCTAAATCCATACATCCCTAACTAGTTACACATATAATTGTATGAAATATAGCAGTAAGAAAGAAAGCTGTTTTGCTTAATATACAAAATCATCACGCCTTCATTCTTCTGCCTCCAAGCATTCTCTCTGTTCACCAGTAAAGAAGAGAATGAGATAATAATATGTAGCCATGTGATAAAAACCAGAGTCTGTTTAATATTCATTTTGTTCATAACTCAGTATCTGTGTCTGTTTAAAATACTAGGGGGTATAATCATCAAATAGAAATCAAGCTGGAAAAGTAACGCATGGAAAAATTCTGTTTCCTTAAGCTAAGAGGATTCACCCAATTGCTCAGTTACCCTCGAGTCAAGTACTCATCAAATGGTGACTATAATAAATAATGATGGGTTGTATATTTCCAAATTGCTAAAAGAGTAGATTTTAAATGTTTTTACCATAAAAAAATGGTAAGTATGTGAGGTGATAGATTTGCTCACTAGCCTGATTTATCATTCCATTCCATATTGTAAATGTATATCAACACTTCCTGTTGTACTTCATAAACATATGCGATTATTATTCGTCAATTAAAAATGAAATTGAATAACAAAAGAAATTATTTTCTCTTGCTCTGGAGATCTACAGCATAACCTTCAGGCAATACATTCTGGAATTTCCAGGGAAAATCCATTGCGTTCCTTCCCAAGGCCTTCTATTGAGGTTTTGATCTACACCACTTAACTTTGCATCAAACCCAAGAAAAAGCCAGGCTAGAGTCTTTATTCCAAGCACACATACAGGAATCCAGAAAATACATGAAAAAACGAAGTTGCTATTGTGATATGCAGAAGTGGGCGCAAGCACTCTGCTCTACTGAGAGTTGGTAGAGTTCTCAGCTGCTCTTATTCTGAGACAGCTTTGTTGTAATTTGGCAAGATTTAGGAATGTGGGAGTTTTTTCCGGTTGGTTCATGAACAATTTTTATCTGGCATAGAACAATAATTGCTGGCTAGAGTATTAAAGTTGAGAAGATAATTAAATAATGCAAAAGGAACAAAGTGAACTTGGAAAGCTGTGTTACTACTGCGCAGTCCCTTGCCCTGCAGAGAACTCAGATGTTATCAATAGTTTTATTATATAATTTTGCTGTAAGCAACAAATATACTATAATTTAGCTGGGGTTTCATTTAAAAAATAAAAATTGTTTAAAGAAGAAAACTATGGTGTAACTTCCAAATCTTCCAAATTAGCTATACTGCGGAAAAAAATTAATCTTCTCTTAGTTTCTATAATTTGAGTCTAACTCATGAATAGTGTGAGGATGTTTTTATGTATTTTTCTAGTAGATTAAAATGAAAAGTATTTGGGATCCAGAGGTTTTGTACACAGACAGGAACTTATCAGCAGATTATTTTTGAAGTATTTTGAATATTATGACTTCCCTAAAGTTGTTCCTCTTTTAATTCTGATTGTATAGATTTTAGTTATGCTTAAATGCTAGAGTCAAGTTTAATTTTTTTCCCCTTGAAAATAGTTTTGAAATTGTAGGATAGGGACTCCAAAGACCCATAAATACCAGTGGAGTACCAAAGGAAAAAGCTTTGAAAATGAATATTGCTAGCAAAAATTTTCTTTACAATCTCTAATTCAAAAATATTTCTAGAAGTATTTTATCTAGGGTATTTAAGTAATCAGAAAAGGTCTACAAAAAAAAAGCAAGTGAGATGAGAGTACTATCATTAATGATTCAAATGGACCCAAAATGAGAAAGATTGAAAATCAGTCATTAATATTTTCTGTTTTTCTATTAAATTGTTCTATTGAAATTGAGTTCAAAGATATAGACAGTAACAACAGACCATTGATATCTATATATGTCTAGAGAGAAAGAGATTTTATTTTGTTTTATTTTATTTTATTTTATCTTTTGAGCCAATGGAAAGTTGTGTGATCAAAGAAACCTTAAGATACTGAATTTCAGAAAATGATAAGCCCTTGGTCAGTGACCTGAGGTCAGTACTACATTCTTCCATTGATACAAGTGCCAGGTCTGGTCAAAGGTAAGTATAGTATCTTGCCAGCCGTAGGTCAGGGGAAGAGAGGGTTGGTATGCTGGAGCAAGGAGAAATTAGCAAAACTTTTAACAATCACATGAACCTGCTTGAAAGATTAGAATCTGCAGCAATTCCAACATCAGAAACAGTTCCTTCCAACTGCCACTGATTCTCCCCTACAAGCCTGCAATAGTTCAGGATGCATAGTGCTGTGCTGGAAAACAAAGAATTATTTCCTGCAGCCCTGGTGGTGCTTATATTCCTAAGTCCCACTATAAAGCAATGTTTGTAGTACACTTAGAACAGACCTTAACCTCAAGCCATTTAACACAAGAGGTGCACTGTACTTTGTAAAGTGGCAACCCAACCTCAGATGTAGCTCAGATGCAGATTGGATCAAAGGGATCTCTGTCTAGCTATCTGACAGAGGAAAGAGTAAGCCCTCTCTGGGGAAAAGAAAACTTAGTTTAGTCTCTACAAGCCTCTGAAACATAATATATGCCATGCAATTTTAACAATGACATATGCAAGGAAATAGGAGAATTTGACCCATAATCAAAATTATATATACACACATATATATGTGTGTATATATGTATATATTCAATAGAAGCGAAGCTACACATATAGAATTAACATACAAGGTCTTTAAATAAATCATAACATTTTAAAGAATTTAGAGAAAAAGATGGAGAATTTCAGCATAAAAATGAAGACTCTGAAAAGAGCCAAATAAAAATTCTAGAAGTAAAAAACACATTATCTAAATTAAAGATTTTTGGATAGGCTTAACAGTAGTGTAAATTTAGTAAAAGAAAGTATCAGAGAACTCTTAGCTCAATAGAAATGATATAAATTGAACCACCAAATTTTAAAAAGAATGAAAAAAGAGCTTTCGAGACATGTGGCACACTAACAAATGGCCTAATATGTATACAGTTTGGGTCCCAGACAGAGAAGAAAGAAAATCAGGCAGAAGAATTGTTCAAAGAGATAATGACTGGAATTTTTTTCAAAGTCAATGAAAGAAATTAACCCACAGATACAAGAAGCTCAGAGAATCTCACGCAGGACAAATACTAGGAAAACTGTACTGAGGCATATAATAGTCACAATTTCTGAAAAGAAATAAAGAGTCATATTTAATTTGGGGGAACAATAATAAGAATTAAAGCTTACTGTCCTGTCATCATAAAAAATGGAAGCCAGAAGGAAATGACTTGATGTCTTTAACTTCTGCAACAACAACAACAAAATTCAACCTAAAATTCTATAATTATCCAAAAAGTCCTTCAAAATTGAAAACAAAATAAATTCATTTTTAGATGAACAAAATCTGAGGCAGTTTGTCACCAGCAGACCTGCACTACAAGAAATACTAAAGGCATTTCAGAATGAACAGAAATTATTCCAGATGGAAGCTTGGACCTTTAGGAAGGAAGACCCCAAGAAATGAATATACGGTACCATTTGTAAACGTATTCACTTTACTGATTAAGCAATAAAATTAACAATGTACTATGAGGTTTATAAGATATACAGATGTATGTGACAAAAATAGCACAATGTATAGAAGGAAATAAATGGAATTATATAGTTCTTACATTGTTCTTAAAGTGATATAATAGTAATTTAAAATAGCTGTAGTAAATTAAGGGTGCATATTGTAATTTGTAAGTAAAAAACCAAAAATATGGGGTGGGGGGGGCAGTGTCAAGATGGCTGACTAGAAACAGTAGTGTACAGAGGCTCCCATAAAAAAAAAAACCATAATAAGCATGTGAATCCTTCACTGGTAACCAAGGTATCCAGGTTCTCTCATCAGAACTGACTAGGAGGCTGGCATAATCCAGGGAGAGAAGGAAGAGCACTGTGGTGTGGCGGCCCACCAGAGAGTCACGGCGTGGGGCTGGGGTAGGGGAGTCCCCTTCCCCCAGCCAAGGGAGGCAGAGAGAGAGCATGCAACCCAGTCAGGGAAACCGCGCTTTTTCCACGGAAGTGTGCAACCCATGGATTGGAAGATCCCACTCGCAAACCCACCCAACCGGGGCCTAGCATTCCAACCCTAGAATGCACAGATTCTCAACAGCCTTTCAGCTGGAATCTGCTTAAGTCTACCAAAATCCTGGGGGTAGGAGCGAGCAGCACGCCTGTGCTGAGGGTGCCTGCTGTCTAAGCCATTTGGGCTACTTAGGGGAGGGGCAGCAGCCATCATTGGGACTTGCAACTGCCTAACACACTAAGCTCCCTGGGTGGGGAAGGGGCAGCATCCTTCTCTATAGCTTTAGGCTGTGCCGTTCCCCTGCTGGAACCAGGGAGTCTGGACAGCTTGGTCCCAAGAATTGTCCCCCATAACCCAACACACCAGCTGTGGCAGTCTGCAGCCAGAGTGCCTCTTCAGATCTGGTCCTGACCCATCCTTCCTCATTGGGTGGGGCTTTCCTCCAGGAACTCATCAATAACTCCAGCCAGAGGCTCAGAGACAGAACCCAGATCTCTCTGTGCCTGAGCCCATAATGGGAGGGATTGGCTGCAGTCTCTGCAGAAAAGCAGACTTAGCCTTTCCTCCTGGTAGTTCTAAGGAATCAATGCAGCCCAGAAAGTGGGTTCCCCTGAGAGAAGCACACCCCCTCCACCAAGTGACAAAGTGTTTTGTTAAATAGGTACTGTCTTCTGTGCCACCCTAGTGGGTGAGCCCCTCCAACAGGGGTTGTCAGACACCCTATACAGGAGCACTCCTACTGGCATCAGGTTGGTGACCCTCAAGGTCAGAGGTTCCAGAAGAAGGAGCAGACACCCATCTTTGCTGTTCTCCAGCTTCCTTCAGTGACATCTCCAGGCACAGGAGTGAATCAAGATCAAAGAAGAATTGAAGGAGATAGAGACATGAAAAACCCTGCAAAAAAAATCAAAGAATCCAGGAGCTGGTTTTTTGAAAAAATTAACAAAATAGATAGACCTCTAGCTAGACTAATAACGAAGAAAAGAGAGAAGAACCAAATAGACACAATAAAAAATGATAAAGGGGATATACCACTGACCCCACAGAAATACAAACTACCATCAAAGAATACTATAAACACTCTACGCAAATAAACTAGAAAATCTACAAGAAATTATAAACTCCTGGACACACACACCCTCCCAAAACTAAACCAGGAAGAAGTCGAATCCCTGAATAGATCAATAACAAGTTCTGAAATTGAGGTAATAATTAATAGCCTACCAACCAAAAAAAGCTCAGGACCAGAAGGATTCACAGCTGAATCCTACCAGAAATACAAACAGGAGCTGGTTCCATTCCTTCTGAAACTATTTCAAACAATTGAAAAGAAGAGACTCCTCCTTAACTCATCTTATGAAGCCATCATCATCTTGATACCAAAACCTGGCAGAGACCCAACAAAAAAACAAATATTCACGCCAATATCCCTGATGAACATCAATGCAAAAATCCTCAATAAAATACTGGCAAACCAAATCCAGCAGGACATCAAAAAATTTATCCACCATGATCAAATTGGTTTCATCCCTGGGTGCAGGGTTGGTTCAAAATACACAAATCAATAAACATAATCCATCACATAAACAGAACCAAGGACAAAAACCATATGATTATCTCAATAGATGCAGAAAAGGCCTTCGATAAAATTCAACATCCTTTCATGTTAAAAACTCTCAATAAACTAGATATTGATGAAACAAACATATCTCACAATAATAAGAGCTATTTATGACAAACCCGCAGCCAATATCATACTGAATGGGCAAAAACTGGAAGCATTCCCTTTGAAAACTGGCACACAAGACAGGGATGCCCTCTCTCACCACTCCTATTCAACAGAGTACTGGAAGTTCTGACCAGGGCGATCAGGCAAGAGAAATAAATAAAGGGTATTCAAACAGGAAACAAGGAAATCAAATTATCTCTGTTTGCAGATGACATGGTTGTATATTTGGAGAACCCCATCGTCTCAACCTCAAAACTCATTAAGCTGATAAGCAACTTCAGCAAAGTCTCAGTATACAAAATCAATGTGCAAAAATCACAAGCATTCCTATACAACAACAATAGACAAGCAGAGAGCCAAATCATGAATGAACTCCCATTCACAATTGCTACAAAGAGAATAAAACACTTAGGAATACAACTTACAAGGGACATGAAGGACCTCTTCAAGGAGAACTACAAACCACTGCTCAAGGAAATAAAAGAGGACACAAACAAATGGAAAAACATTCCATGCTCATGGATAGGAAGAATCAATATTATGAAAATAACCATACTTCCCAAAGTAATTTATAGATTCAATGTTATTCCCATCAAGCTACCAGAGACTTTCATCGCAGAATTAGAAAAAACTACTTTAAATTTCACATGGAACCAAAAAAGAGCCCACATTGCCAAGACAATCTTAAGCAAAAAACAACAACAACAACAACAACAAAAGCTGGAGGCATCACACTACCTGACTTCAAGCTATACTACTACAAGTCTACAGTAACCAAAACAGCATGATACTGGTACCAAAACAGATATACAGATCAAAGGAACAGAACAGAGACCTCAGTTATAACACCACCTATGTACAACCACCTGATCTTCGACAAACCTGAGAAAAACAAACAATGGGGAAAGGATCTCCTATTCAGTAAATGGCGCTGGGAAAACTGGCTAGCCATATGCAGAAAACTGAAACTGGACCCCTTCCTTATATCTTATACAAAAATTAACCAAAGATAAATTAAAGACTTAAATGTAAAGCCCAAAACCATAAAAGCCCTAGAAGAAAACCTAGGCAATACCATTTAGGACATAGGCATGGGCAAAGACTTCATTACAAAAATGCCAAAAGCAATTGCAACAAAAGCCAAAACTGACAAATGGGATCTAATTAAACTAAAGAGCTTCTGTATAGCAAAAGAAACTATCATCAGAGTGAACAGACAACCTACAGAATGGGAGAAAATTTTTGCAATCTACCCATCTGACAAAGGTCTAATATCCAGAATTTACAAGGAGCTTAAACAAATTTATAAGAAAAAAGCAAACAACACTATCAAAAAGTGGGCAAAAGATAGGAACAGACACGTCTCAAAAGAAGACATTTATGCTGCTAAGAAATAGATGAAAAAAAGCTCAACATTACTGATCATCAGAGAAATACAAATCAAAACCACAATGAGATACCATCTCACACCAGAGTGGTGATTATTAAAAAGTCAGGAAACAATAGATGCTGGCAAGGCTGTGGAGAGATAGGAACGCTTTTACACTGTTAGTGGGAATATAAATTAGTTCAACCATTGTGGAAGACAATATAGCGATTCCTCAAGGATTTAGAACCAGAAATACCATTTGACCCAGCAATTCCATTACTGGGTATATACCCGAATGAATATAAATTATTCTATTATAAACACACATGCACACGTATGTTTATTGTAGGACTATTTACAATAGCAAGGACATGGAACCAACCCAAATGCCCATCAATAATAGACTGGATAAAGAAAATACGGTACGTATACACCATGGAATACTATCCAGACATAAAAATGAATGAGATCATGTCTTTTGCAGGGACGTGGATGAAACTGGAAGCCATCATCCCAGCAAACTAACACAGGAACAGAAAACCAAACACTGCATGTTCTCACTCATAAGTGGGAGTTGAACAATGAGAAAAGATGGACACAGAGAGGGGAACAACATACACCAGGGCCTGTTTGGGGGTGTGGAGTGAGGGGAGGGATTTAGAGGATGAGTCAATATATCAGCAAACCACCACAGCACACATATGCCTATATAACAAACCTGCATGTTCTGCACGTGTATCCTGTTTTTTTAGACGAAATAAAGAAAAAATGTGCAATTAAAAAACCAAGAAAGGTGACAAAATTAATTAAAAACTAAAATATTGCCCAATGTTATGTAACAAAAGGCCATACAGTTTTATTTCTTGCCCTTGTTTTTAAGAAAACTCATTCCTTATTTTTTATAGTTAAATTATTTGTCTAAGTTGGAGATGAGATTATGAAGTATCTGGATTCCAAACAATTAAGGGTTTTCAAGAAAAAATAAAACACCCTTAGAACTTGATTCCTATATGCATATATATTTTAAATGAAGATAAGGATTTCTTTTCTTTTCTTTTCTTTTCTTTTTATTGAGCCAAGGTCTCACTCTTTTGCCCAGGCTGGAGTACAGTGGCAGAATCACAACTCATTACAGCTTCAAACTCCTGGGCTAAAGCAATCCTCCTGATTCAGCTTCCCAAGTAGCTGGAACTACAGGCACACACTGCCATGCGTGGTTAATATTTTCTTGAGTGTATATCAACACCCATCATTGAGAGATCATTTTGATAAATCCTAAGAAAAGAATACTATAATGGATCATGAAGGCCATATTTTATTAGCTTGCAACATCCATGGTGGATCACTGGGCATGGTGGTGCACATCTGTCATCCCAGCTACTTGGGAAGCTAAGATGGGAAGATCGTTTGAGCCTGGAGGTTTGAGAGTGAGCTACGATTGTGCCACTGCACTCCACCCTGGACAACAGAGCAAGACCTCTGTCTCTAAATAACTAAATAAAATCCTCATAGTGGATTACTACAAGATGTCATTTTAGTTCTGTTAAATAGACCATGTGATCTATATTCAAGAATCCAATCAATGGGACACAACAGTAGTTTCCTGGGTTTAGAACATCAGAGCTTACACTGTTTCACACCTAATTTTCTGCTCCAGGGTGGTTCAGTTGCACAATGGATAGCACAATTTTCTGCTCGAGCCAGTCAGATTTTAGGGACACAAAAGCAAAGATGGTCAATGATGACAGTTATGGAGGTAAAACTAAAACCAGAGATCGGAAGTCCTCAACCAAGATTTATGGATATAGACAATCTGCTATTTATCCCAAATTCTCCTTACTCAACTCCTATGAATTCAACACAGTGAGAATGTAAAAGTCATTGTCATTGGATGCCCTAAGCTGAAAGAAGAAAAATGGAATGTTTACATTCTCTATAGTTGCTACTATATAAAATAACTAAAAGCACAGCTATGTCTAGTTATGAACCACTGTATTTGAATTTATGTTTTTTCTGTTACTTGTGTTTGAAAGTAATTTCATTTGTTTTATAGAGCACTATAAAATTTCTCCACCCAGAGAAGGTCACTTCTTGTGAAGCCTATTCAAATATGGTGCATAAAGATATAAAGGGAACTGCAGCACTTTTAAAACACAACATTTTTTATAATCCTCTCACTAAAAGGTACAAACTACTTCCATTCCACTTAGATATGGGTTAGCCTTGGTGGCTTCTCTCTAAGGAATAGAATGAGACTGAAGTGATGCTGTGTGACATCCAAGGGTAGGCTAAATACGGTGGGAGAGCTTCCACCTGGCTTTGTCTCTCTTTCTGGATGTTTACCCTTAGAACTCAGCCACCATGCTGTGAGGAACTCAAGCCACATGAAGAGGCCAAATGGAGGTTTGCCAGCCAACAGTCCTGCTTAGTACCCCAGGTGAAGTTTAGCATCAACCACCAGGTATATAAGTGAATGAGCCTTCAGACAATTCCAGCCCCTAAACTTTGGGCCACTCCTGGTTACGCCATATGGAACAAAGTGCTGACTTTGTTGAGCCTTACCCAGATTGAGATACAGGAGTAAAATAAATATTATTATTGTTTCAAGCGACTAAGTTCCAGTTTGGTTTGTTCTAAAGCAATAGATAACCAAACAGGACCTAAGATGTCTTGAAAACCACCTATATGTTAGATCTTTTATATAACTAATTAAAATTCAAGTAACCTTAACAGTCTTACAAAAGAGACAATTGACTTCTCAGCAGTTAAATAATTTTCTAGAAAATTGGTCTATATGATTTATTGTTGACAGATTATCTGACCACAAAAAGCCTCATACATCAAAAGTTTGTCACATAGATAATCTGGATTTTCACTGTTTTGGAAAATTCCAAAACTCAACTCCAGCCTATTGTTACACAAGCTGTTGTGTTTTACTTCCAAGTCCTTCAGAGGTGTGTTAGGGGAGGGTCACACACATGAGGCTACAGCAATAAGGGGCACTACATGGAAGGCCTTGAAGGCCAGGCTCGGGCAACTGAGGGCCATTGAAGACACTGGAGATGGAACATGCTGTGATCAGAAATGTGTTTTCTGAAGCTGATAAAGTTTCAAAGTCAACTTTTCATGATATAGGAAGACCAACCAATTCTTGAAAAACTTTTTTCTTTTCCCAATTGCTTCAATGATAGCCACACATTTCAATAAACCCAATTTTCCTCCATCTGTTCATAAAGATAATTATTCACTGGCCATCCAAACTTTACAACCTTTTTAAAAAAATTCACATTGTCATTTTTATACTGAAAACTTTCAATCATGTATTTCTCCCCCTGACAGTCCCAAGGATTCCAGGTTGAGTTTCAGAGCTAAATGTTTTTCTCTCTATATTGCCTCCTGCTATGGTTTGAATGTGTCCCCAAAGTTCATTATGGAAACTTAATCCCTAATGCAACAGCGTTGGGAGGTGGGGCCTTTAAGAGATGATTAGGATATGAGGGCTCTGTTAACTTAATCCCTAATGCAACAGCGTTGGGAGGTGGGGCCTTTAAGAGATGATTAGGATATTAGGACTCTGCCAGCTTAATCCCTAATGCAACAGCAGTGGGAGGTGGGGCCTTTAATAGATGATTAGGATATGAGGGCTCTGTCCTGATAAATCAATTAATGCTGTTATTTTGGGAGTGGGTTTCTGTTTAAAAGACTGAGTTTGGCCCCCTTTACCCCCTCATCTCTCTCTCTGTGATACCTCTCATCTTATGATGACACAGCAAGAAGGCCCTCACCAGATGTGGCCCCCTCAAATCCTGGACTTCTCAGCCTCCAGAACCATGAGTCAAATAAATTTCTGTTCATTATAAATTACCAACTGCCAGGTATCCTGTTATAGCAGCATAAAATGGACTAAAATATCTCCTTTCTTTAAAAATTACATAGAGCATCTCTTCTTTCGAAGACATTAAATTGGTTTAACTTTTAATTTGTTGCTTCTGCATCACAAATGTTTATTTAATTGTGGCATGTTCATATGTTATTTACTTAGTAATCTGAGATTTACTTTAATCTTTCCTTCATCACTCCACTCACTTTTTTAATCCCTTTGCCTCAGATTATTTCATAATTTTCCTTTGTATGTTTCCTTTGCTCTTCCTATATGATCTTGTAATTAATCTGTATCTCTTTCTCCTTTAGTTTTATTAAATTATAAAATGTGATGATTAATATTAGGTGTCAACTTGATTGGATTAAAGGATGCTTACATAGCTGCTAAAGTATTGTTTCTGGGTATGTCTGTGAGGCTGTTTGGAGAAGATTGACATCTGAGTGGGTAGACTGGGAGAGGAAGACCCAGTTCACATGTGGGTGGGCACCCTCTATCAGCTGCAAGTGTGGCTAGCACAAAGCAGATGGAAGAAGGTGGTATAACCTTGCTAGCTGAGTTTTCTGCCCTTCATCTTCCTCCCGTGCTGGATGCTTCCTTCCACTCCTCCTGCCCTTTGACATCAGATCCCTTCAGCCTTTGGACTCTGGGACTTGTATCAGTGGCTTGCCAGGGGCTCTTGGGCCTTCAGTCACAGACTGAAGGCTCCACTGTAGGCTTCCCTGCTTTTGAGGCTTTTGGACTCTGACTGAGCCACTGCCAGCTTTTTTCTTCCCCAGCTTCTAGACAGCCTATCATGGGACTTGGCCTTGTAATTGTGTGAGCAAATTCTCCCTAATAAACTGCCTTTTATATATACATGTATCCTATTAGTTCTGTCCCCATGGAGAACCCTGAATACACTTCCTCAGCCTCTAAAACCTTTCCTCCTATAGAGATATTCAAGTCCTTGTCTTTAAAGACAGGTATCTCTAATCTCTTTTCCTTATCAATAAACATTTAAAAGCTTCAACTTTACAATATTTTATTAAATATTCTAAAATCAATAGCTTTCCAATATACTCTAGGGCTTCACTAAACCATTTTTCAATGTCTTCTGATTTGGCGGCACTACTCTTTTAATGAGCATCTGAATAAATAAGTAATCATTATTCTATTGGCCAGTAGTAATGAGAGACACCTATTACCAGTCTCCTTCAACTTTTTAGGGCCATTTGATTTATAATTAATAGGAATTTCCTTTTCTTTAATTTGAGGCTGATCCTGCTTCCATAACAGTAATAGTTAACTGGTCCAATGGAATCCACAGCTTTTTCATATACCCTAATAGCAAAAACTTTAAATGTACATATCCAATATGTGCATATTTAACATTTATACATTTAATACATACATGATAAATTATACCAAAATGATACTTTTTAAATAATTAGATAAAAATAAATAGAATTTGTTTATATATTCTGTATACATATTATGGATAGTCTTATCTATCCTATCTTGAAACCTCTGGACTACACTAGTGGTTTGTAAACTTTGCTGCCCATTAGAATCCCCTGAAAAGATTGTTAACACATATAAGATGCTGAGGACTCACTCAAACTTTTTTTTTTTTTTTGTATTTTGAGATGGAGTTTCCTTCTTGTTGCCCAGGCTGGAGTGCAGCAGCATGATCTTGGCTCACTGCAACCTCCACCTCCTGGGTTCAAGCAATTCTCCTGCCTCAGCCTCCCTAGTATCTGGGATTACAGGCGCCTGCCACCATGCCTGGCTAACTTTGTATTTTTAGTAGAGACGGGGTTTTGCCATGTTGTTCAGGCTGGTCTTGAACTCCTGACCTCAGGTGATCCACCCACCTCGGCCTCCTAAAGTGCTGGGATTACAGGCGTGAGCCATCGCGCTGGGCCAAACTTTTTAAATTAGAATCTACTGCTCATGTGCCTTGCTCCCCTTACTCAGGTGACTGCCAGTCTTTGGAAGCAGCTGTACTAGGTCATTAAATTACCAAATATCAGTTAGCTAACAGTGCCACGCTGGCTGAATAAGAATCATATGAGATGCTTCACAGTGTAAAGTCTTAATTTTAGCAATTTTAGCTCTTACAGAGTCTAATTTAGTAGGTCACTGAGAGGCCTAGAAATCTAGTTTATTAACAACCCAAGTGATTCTGTGCACCACCAAGTTTAAGAAATATTGAAGATCTGTCCAAGGAGCAATACTCATTGAATTTTATTTGTATACCATCAGGAACTTCCTTGCAGAAAAAAAAAAAAAAAGATGAAATATTTAATTCCTAGGAGGCTCATTTTCAGCCCTGCAACTATAACTAATTTATTATTCAATTTATTTTATTTTTTCTTTGCATTTTTCTTCCTATTTTACCTTGCCAGAGGCATTTCTTATTCCTTTTTTCTTTATTTATTTTTTATTGAGACAGAATCTCACACTGTCACCCCTGCTGGAGTGCAATGGCACAATCTTGGCTCACTGCAATCTCCGCCTCCGGGTTCAAGCATTTCTCCTGCCTCAGCCTCCTATGTAGCTGGAATTACAGGTGCCCTCCTGCCTCAGCCTCCTAAGTAGCTGGGATTACAGGTGCCCACCACCACACATGACTAAATTTTTGTATTTTTAGTAGAGATGGGGTTTCACTATGTTGGCCAGGCTGGTCTCGAACTCCTGACCTCGTGATCTGCCTGCCTCAGCCTCCCTAAGTGCTGGGATTACAGGCATGAGCCAGCGTGCCCGGTCTCTGACTCTTTCTCTTCCCTTGAACTTTTTCTTGAAGTCTCGTATGGTGGCCATGAAACTTTACCTTTCAGATGTCTTCTTTAGGAAAGCATCACTGACAGATGGCTGCAGCCACTGCTAGGAGAGCCTCTACGCCCATCACCTTGTTTGTGCTGGAGCCATGCTTCCCTCAGGCTGCGCCTAGCCAATGAGTGAGCAAAGCTAATGTAGGCCCATTCCTGCTAGATGCACGATTCCTCCAAGGGATGACTGTAACTCAAGAGCTCGCGTCAGCCTGGCTATCGTTTTCTTGGAAATGTGCTCAGCCTTAGTTCCTTTCTACACAATCTTCCTTCCTTCTCTCCTGTGCTGGGGTCAGAGCTGCATCATGGTCTGAAGCCTCTTCCCGCCTTCTCCTGTACCCTGTCTCTATCCTGCTTAGGCCTTTTCCTCCTGGCCTCCATAAATCTCATACACGTCTAATCCCATCTTGATGATATATTTCATGAAGCTGGAGGTGTTGTCAGTTTAACTATATTAGTTGTCCTTCTCTGCTGCTCACATAATGCTAATGTATCCATGACTAGCTCTCTGACCACATCCTATGAAGTATCTTTACATATTTTCTTCCTCCACATAATTATTTGTTTTAAAATTTTTAAATGGTCTGACTCTCCACAATTGAAACAGTCTTAATACCTACATATTATCACCAAGTGATACCCTTACTCAAAGCTAGTCTGCTGGTAACTCTCTAAAGTCCTCAAAATTTTACCTGGAAGATCTGACCTCCCTTTGCTAACAGTCTCAACTACATTCTTTGGCAGAAATCTCCAACTGGGCTAATAGTGTCCCAAGAATTATTTAGCATGCTGCAGAGATCTCTCAACTTAAAACAAAACAAAAAAAAAATGTTTATTTTAGTCCAGTGTATCAAGCAAATAAGGTCTTTAGCCTTGCCAGTTTTCTAAAATCAGAAAATACTTCTTTCAGCAGCTTGGGTCCTGGTACATTTTCCAAAACAAACCTTCCTTCTCTATGAATCTGAAGTTCACATCAAATTCTTTGCTCCCCAGGATTTTAATTACGTTAAAAACAATATGTATTATATTCATCCCAATTGACTTGATAATGAGTCTCCGTCATCATGGAGTCCATGAGGTCAAAGTCCCAAAAAGGACCTTGGCAGGAATCAGTTGCTACAGGACCTGGATAACCTGAGCTCCAAGTCTTGGGAGACTCAGGTGCCTCTAGGCTCTCTCCTCTGACAGTACCCCATGTCCCCAGCACAGCAAATATTTTATTATTGTGGCACTTTAGTTTGGTCAGGTTTATCAGAGGGGAGCATCTGGATTTAACTGTATGAATTTAACCCAGTTCACCATTCCTAAATTGTAGTTCAGGAACTCCTGGGAGTCCCAAACACCATGTTAGAGGGTCTTTGGGGTCAAAAGTATAATCATAATAGTATTAAGACATTGCTTTTTCACTGTTCTTCTTGAATTACTATACAGTGGAATTTCTCAGAGCCTATTGATACAGGATTTTTCTCAGTCACTTTTCCCAGTGACGCCCCCCAACCCAGGACTCACACTCAGCCCCAGGCCAACCACTGGAGGCACACCATCCACTCGGCCTGCCTGTGCTATAGCTTGTAGCTGTATTTGGCGGTTCCCCGGCTCTTGTTCCAAGTCCAAGAAGAATGAGGATACGCTGACAATTGAAGAGTGAAGATGGGCAGAGAAAAATTTTGTTGAATCACACAATAGCTCTCAGCAAAGAGGGGACATGGGGGTGTGGTCCCCTACCCCCTGCAGTCAGGTAGTTTCCCTCCTGACTGAATCTGGGGCTTTTATGGGCTCAGACTAGGGGAGCCCTTTTTGGTTTGTGAGTATGCAAAGAAAAGCTAAAACAAAGGCCCACTCAAAGGTGAGCACAGCAGTGTGAAAAAACAATTAGGAAAGAGTCAGTACATGTAAAATAGGTGAAGGGTAGTGATCAATCAGAGTCAAGCATGCCAAACAGAGAAACAGGTTCTCAGTCCGGTCTGAGGATTTTCCCAGGACTGTCTTCAGCTTGAAGGTTGGGTTTCACTGGGGAACCAGCCCCTGTTTGCCTAGGCATTTGCCTGCCTCCTGCTGCTATCCCTATCTGCCATAGGATACTGTTATTGCATTGATGGCTGATGACTGTGGGTCTATGTATTCTCACTTTTTTATAAAATTTTCAAAAGTAGTAGGTTTAGAGTATAGTTTCAGGTATTTTCAAATATTAACCTACTTTCTTCTCTTCTACTGTGGTCTTGCTAGCTATATTTTGTTATGGCAGGTAGAATCTCTATAACCACTTTATCTCCAGTAAATTCATTATATTTGAAATTCTAAAGTGTTTCCTGAGCCTTGTACATGCATCCCTTGAATCTGAAATAGAATTTGAAATTATAAAGGAACGTGTTCCCTGCCTGTGTAGAAATGTAATAACAATTACGTATACTTTGTAGTCTTGTTTTGCAATATCTTAAAATATTTTCTTAAAAAGTTTTTAAACTTTTAAACTCTATTAAAAATTACCTTACAATTCAATAATATTTTATTCAAAATAAAATTTTGCAATATATTTTTCTTACATTTAAGAAAAATCATTGGCCTAAGAGGGGGAAATTAAAAGATGAACTTGCTCAAGTGATAGCTGCACTGTCTACAACTAAAGATGCTGAAAGCAATGAAACTGATACTGAAGCAACATATGGAAGGGAGGAATGCACTCCAAAAACACTGAGGGAAGCTAATTAGGAAATAAAAACATGGTGAAAGCTATCTTTTTCTCAGGTTTGTAGATGTTAATAATTTACCTCTTCATGTCTTATGCAACAATTCTTTTACAAATGGCATTATGGTGTCAGTGAAGATGCAGGGTTATTATCTAATCAAACACTTAGAGTTTAAAGAAAAGCAATTACATACTGTAAATGCTAAAACCCAGGATGAATACATTTGTAAAATATCATAAAGATGAATTCTTAGAAAGATAAATGTCTGGAGCAATGGTTCTCAAACTTGTGGCATTACAAACACTTGGAGGCCTCCTTGAAACTCAGACTGCTGGGCCTTACCCCCAAGAGTTTTGATGAAGTAGGTTTGCGGTGAACTTGAGGATTTGCTTTAGTAGTAAGTTCCCAGGTGACAATGAAGCTGCTGGTATGAGAATCACACTTTGAGAATCACCAAGCTAGAGCAATGATACTCAAATTTCAATGTGCAAAAGCACCCTTGGGGAGCTTGTTTTAATTTCCCAGAGATTGTGAATGACAAGGTCTGAGTAGATCTGGGAAGGCTATGAAATTTTTAAGTTCCCCAGGTGATTCTCAAGAAACAAAGAACTTTGCTTTAGTAAAAAAAAAAAAATTTAATCTTCCCAGGTGATTTAAACATTCAGTCATGGCTAAGAATCAGTGCTTTGATGCTATTTCTGTCCTCCAAGTGATTTGGCGGTACTTCTAACCACTGCAAAGTTTTGCTATCCTTTATTCTCTTTGCATCTTGAGCAGGTGGTCCGAGTCCCACTACAGAGCACCACCCTACTGTGCTATCCACCCAGCTCTCTCCTACCACCACCTCCCCAATTGCACTATCCACCTTATCCACCTCACCTTATTACTATTGGTTTTTAGGCATCCAATCCATGCTAAGCCATTGATTTCCATGCACCTTATCCATGCTAAGCCATTGATTTCCATGCACCTTATCCATGCTAAGCCATTAAGTTCCATTCATTTATTTTTATTTTTGGTAAGATGTAGAACTTGCGATTATTAACCACTCTATTGCCTACCTTGTGAACTAAACAGGCAGTGGAAACCAACGGAACAAAAGAGGAATAAAGATGTCCCCATGAGAGAAGAAATAAGTATTGGAATTTCTGGATACAGTTGTTACTGAGGCACAGGTATAATTTAACCTTTATTTCTGGGAGAAGTCTCATATCATTTAAAAAAACATAATTCATGTTTTTTATTTTTGTTTTTGTTTATGCTCACTTGACTAGGATATCTACAACTTGGAGTCAGAAAACTAAGAAACTTGCCTAAGGTTACACAGAAAGGTGGGGGTGAAGGCAGAATTGAAAATGTCTCATTAATATTTCTCTTTTATATTGCCCAGTCTGTGTGAATTTGATTTACCTAAAACACCCAAAGGCAAAATAGTGACTTCTCTAGTCTACACTATAGGGTGGCTGTGCATGGAACTCTTAAACCAAATCGTATAAGAATGAATTGGAATTTCCAGAGATTATTCAGCCACTGCTAATCTACTGAATTAAACAATATGTTTGGACCTGGCAGACATACATCTCTGGAATCTGTCCTTCAAGATTTCCAGCCGTCCCTGGGAAAGGTCATGTGCACTAACGGCTTTCACTCTTTTTCAGCCAAGCATGAAAATCTTCTTGGAGGTAGAGTCCGTGACCTATTGGGTAGTGTTCCAAATTGTGCTATTAACGGCTATGGAATCCACAAGGTGGCCACAATCTTTCCTGAAGCACAACCCAGGCACATGCCTTGACTTTTATGGCACTTGAATAATGATATTGCACTTTACAGAGTGTGAGGGGGTTTTAAAAATTCTAGTCTTGTGCCAAGTTTTCCCATTTCATGCAAAAGAAAATTTTTTTCCACCTGTCTGCATAAAAGCACACAAGAAGCATGAGGAAAGACAAGAGAAATTCTTCTTGCTTATGTTTTATTTCTATCTTGAAATATGACCTACTTTTGAAAAGTTAGAAGGACCGACCCCATCAGAATTCTCAACTGTCGGCGCTCTCTGTCTTCTGAAAGCTGGACTTTTGCTATGAAAGAGACGTCTATAAAAATGAATAAATCTGTTGATACTAGCCATTTTCATTAATTTATGTCTCAACACAAAATTTTAAAAGTACTTAGATAATGTGGCTGTAATAAAACCCTACACAGAGAGATTTAAAAATGAATATGAAGCATAGATTTCCACAATCATGTGCCCAATGCACAGAAAGAGCAAACATGATTTTCTTTTTCCTCTAGGATAAAAAATTTTATTGGGGGTAAGTAAAAGTATTGGGCAGTATGTGTGGGTTGGAGGTTGAAAGTTAAGATGACTAGATGTGGGCCGGGTATGGTGGCTCACGCCTGTAATCCCAGCACTTTTAAAGGCCGAGGCAGGTGGATCACCTAAGGTCAGGAGTTTGAGACCAGCCTGGCCAACATAGTGAAACTCCGTGTCTATTAAAATACAAAAATTAGCCAGGCTTGGTGGCGGGCATCTGTCATCCCAGCTACTTGGGAGGCTGAGGCAGGAGGATTGCTTGAACTTGGGAGGTGGCGGTTGCAGTGAACCCAGATCAAGCCATTATACTCCAGTCCCGGTAACAAGAGCAAAACTCCATCTCAAAAATAATAATAATAAAAAGATTACTAGATGTATTCTTCAAAAAATAAAAAAAAAAAAAATTTAGAAAAAGAAGGGGAAGAGTTCTGGATTATTTGAGCCAAGGATGATATTGTGAGATTAACCCCAGAAGAAGGTTTTCCCCTTTTGTAGAAAAGAAAATTTAAGACTTTAGTAGTAAAGGACGTGGCTTATAAACAGATTTTATAAATAAACAAAGAACAGTTATCTACAGAAAATAAAGTTACTCTGATTTAACAGGTTTTGTTTAATTAGCTTTCTTCTGTTTTAACTCCCTTTCAGTGCAGAGAATAACTGTCTGTTCATGTATCATTACACTTGATCATCAAAACCATCCTACAAGGATGTTGTTATTATTGTCCCCGTTTGTATTAGTTATCCATTGCTGTATAACAAATTAACTCCACACTTGGAGTCTTAAAACAATAAGCATTTATTATCTCACCATTCCTGTGGATTAGGAAAACTAGGCACAGTTTAGCTGGGGACCTTAGGCTCATGTTCTTGGTTATTAGCGGGCCTCAGAAATTCTGCTTCCACACGTACACACACGGCTGTTGGCAGATCTCAGGTCTTCACTGGTTATTGGCTGGAGACATCAGTTTATTGGCAAATGTGTCTCACAATAGGGTTGCTCCCAACATAGTGAATTGTTCCTCACAGGACAGGGAATTTTGAGAAACAGAACAAATAATGGATCCTCAAGAAGGAAGCTAATATCTTTGTATAACCTAATCTCAGGAATGATTTCCTATCATGTCTGTCCGATCCTATTCATCAGAAAAAAGTCACTTAGCTCAGCCCACACTCAAGGGGAGGGAATTATGAAGTGTGTGAGTACTAGGAGGTAGGGGTCTTTGGGGTTATTTTAGAGGCTTCCTACCCCAGAGTTTTCAGTATTCTAAGAATGGAGGAAACTGGGACTTATAAAAGATAAATAATTTGCCCAAGATCATTTGGCTGTTCCATGCTAAAATAGGAATTCATTTCCAGGCTTTTGGAGTCCAGAGATCAAGTTCATAATCAATAGGTAGCAGAAAAAAATATACATTGTAAGAAATTGACCTCTTTTTGCTAAACCCTTTTGATGACCAGTTGCCCACCAATAGGCAAAAGCTTAAGACCAAATAATGGCACTAATTTAGATTTATCAAATTCATTATGTACAGGAATACAAGCTAGAATTTCAGTTAATTTTTAAGTACATTTTAATATATAACACTTTTCTCAAATTTGTCACTTTTTCATGTGTATGCATAAAGTAAGAGATGACTGAAACATATTTTTATATGTTTTATGAACCATGTTTCTCAGAAGTGTTTATTTGGTTTAGAGTTAAGATTTAAGAAAAAAATCATAATTTTTCAGTCAGCTTCATTAGAAAACGATTACACTCACTCACTCCCAACCTTCTCATTGCACTGGAATTGGAGAACCAAAGTTTCTGCTTTCGTATCAAAAAGAAAGCAGATGTGGTATGTGTAAGGCCATGGAACCATAGTCAGTTATTACCTGCAGAGTACTGATAGCCTGTTATTTCTTACTCAGGTTGAAATGTTTGCAAGAGTTGAATGATAAATGACTCCAGAGAACAAGTCAAGAAAGGATCATGACTAGGTGTTTGAAGGTGCAAGTTTTTTCACAATACAGGAATTAGAACAATGTAGCAGCAACAGGAGAAAAGGAGAGGCTTTCTAACAACTGTGTTATCAGTTCCATCAGCCCCTCTGTGCAAACCATATGGCCTGTGTCTCGGTCAGCACAGAAGGATTATCCAACTGTCACCTGTCTCCCAACTGGATATTGTGTCATAGTTGAACATGAGGGTTTTCATTTTTATGTATTATTCCTGTGAAGAAAACTTTGGCATAACCTACACCCTTAAGATGCTCACCTCCATTTCTTTAACACCTAACACATGGCTAGCTCTTAATCAATGTTTAAGAACTGCCCTGCATTTTTATGAGCACGTGGTTAGTTGGAGCTTTGGATTTTCAACCTTACATTGATGGGGACCAGCTGGTAAGTGACAAAATTCTGAGAGACAGGTTGCTTGTTCACAATACATTTCATTCAGCAAAAAAAGAAAAGGGTATAAATTTTTCAAGACAGTTATTCCGTATGGGATTTCCAGATCCCCCAGCATCTGAACTTTGAGGATTATTTTTTAAATCACACTTTTTCTTTTCACTTATCCATAAGGCTGTCTGAAAATCTAATTTGTCCTGGAGAATAGTCTCATCATGGAAGCTAGATAAAAATAGTTCATACTCGTGCATCTTGCGATCTGTATAGTAGCCCTCATGAGCCATTAAAAAATGAAGGAGAAAAAACGTATTTCTGTTAGAGACTAGCATTAATATTAGTAAACAGTTTGACGTGATTGTACCTCTTGTTATAATCCACATTTCTGTATTTCTAATAAATTGCTATATCAAATCCACTAAGTGCTTTACTTGGAAAAATGTGTCATGTATACTCAGTAAACTTCTGAGTAACCATTTGTTATTGTTCTATGTAAAAATGAAAAACGACATTTTCTGTGGATTTCATAGCAACTCATTATCATTTAAAAAAAACATAAAAAATTGAATATTTCTACTGGCTATAAACATTTTAGTATAAATAGACATGTCTTCATATAACAATTTTATTTTAAATTAAAAGGTAAAAACTACATTGAATTTATAGAATATAATTATATTGGACCTGGCATCACCAGGGATTGGGGCCAAGGTTCGTCTCTTTTTCTCAATCCATCTTTATTCAATTTTTGTTTTGTATGTTTTGAGGTGTTTTGGAGGAAAGCAAATTGAGACCACTGAGATTCAAACTGGTAGGAAAGAAATAGGGGGCAGGGGGTTGTGTGATACGAGGGGAAGGTAGAGGTCAGTTTTGTTCACCTTTAACCTTGGCCATGTCCCTACTTATATATATATAAATTCATCATTCATAAAGTGTGAAGACATTCCCATTCAGCAATGTGTGCCCCTTGAGTTACTTTGATTTTAATCATCCAGTCTTACCCTCTTCACCATGAAGGAGAACAGCTAACATTTATTGAGTGCTGTCTGAGTGTTTGGCACATTACCTGATCCAATCTTCACCCCTACAATCCCAGGAGGTAGGTGGTAGTATTATTCCCATTTTCAAAGGAGAACAGTGAGGCTTCCGGATCAAGTAACTTGCCCAAGTTCACACATGTAGCATGTGACTCAGCTAGAATGAACCCCCAGGTCTCCCTAACTCTACACCAGTACTCTACATTGTTGCTCACATAATGGGTCACAGTGAATGTTACTTGTTCAAGGGGGAAACAAACTGTGATCTTAGGTTGATTAGCAATATGCGTTATTTAAACCACAAATTCTAATATACCTAATCATACAATGCAAAAGAGGTAATATTCAGCTGAATTAGTCAGCAAGATAATATTCCACCTACAGTATTGCTTAAATATTCTTTGAGTGAAATAAAATAGAAAAAAGTTCCTCTTTTTTACATTTAAATTTCACACACAAACCTATACAAGATTATTTGAGATTCCAATGTGCACAGTAAGGTGTCTTTTACTGTGTGGTAGTATTTCCCAATCAAATCTTCTAACAAAATGTCGTGAAAAAATTCTAACATCACCCCTTCCATCAAATTTAAGAAAAATAGACCATACTTAAAGTCTTTCTGAAAAAGTTTTAATGTTTTCTTACTTTGGGGGTTAATCAGAACAGGTAACATATCCATAACTATGAATACTTTTTGTTTTATTTTGTTTTAGCATTTGGTCCACTGGCCTGATCAATGAGCCATAAATAAAACTAGAAACTTTGCCTTATGGCTTTAGTTACTGTTGAAAGTGCCACAGTACTTTCTATTTTACGAAACCTGTCACATGGTTGAACACAGGCAGCCTCACTGCTATGACTTAGCACTGCAACATGGCATGTTCCTCTCATTCATTAAACTGATTTCACACTGTTTAAAAAAAAAAGATAAAAAGAACTCAGACATTAAAGACAAATGCTATATTTCTATATGTAGAAATTTTTTAACCCTCTGTTGTTTCCAGCCAAGATTCCGATTCTTGGCTCTGGTGTCCGTCCAGGCTGCTCTCACATTAACTTGTGTCAGAACATGTGCTCCACATTTGTTTCCTAGGATGCAAATGGCTTGGGCACGTGCTGACTAAAACTCTTAACGCCAAAGGGGTTTAGTGAGATTCATATAGCTTGGCAAGCATTTGCTATGAAATTTGGGTAAAGCTCGTAAAATAATCCTTTTTCACTCTTCTTAACTTCTTCCCTTTGGAGAGCTTTTCAGATTATTTCCTGCCAACTTTATTAAGAAACTGGATCAGCCTTCACACCAGAATGTATATATACATGAGAGTAATTGAGCTCAGACAGTACCTTTTTGATTAAGAGTAAATACTCACATCTATTTTAGTACAATAATCAATGATTAATTTCTTCCTATAGAAGGAATTCTGAAGCCAGAGAGCACAGCCACATGTACAGTCAAAATAGGTGAGAGGAAGCCTTTCTTTCAGGAATACTGGGTAAAACTTGCAGGGGAGAATCCATAATATTTATTTATTCTGATATCCAAGTTACTACTTTCCAAAGTGCTTTCACTCAATATTGGCAGGCTTGTTTGAGAAATCCAGAGAGAAATGAAACAAATGGCAATCACTTCATTTTCTGTAAAGATCAGTTGCCAAAAATTATTTTTTCTGAGGTTGCTCAGTGGGCCACGAGAGTAAAATAATGCTTGTAGGGCTCGAATATTAGAATTTCAGGGACTATCAGCCAGAATCACATTAAAATTAAAAAGGTTTGGAAAGCACATTCCAACTCTAAAGAAAAGGCCAAACTGCCGAACTCTGCCTTGATATTAAATCAAGCTCTGAGAATGGAAAAGAGATTGTCCTTTTCTTATGTTTTTAAGTGACATATTTTATTGTGCATGTGTCTTCTTTAGAAATTGAGTTGCCTCTGCTTTGATGGTTTTGGTGTTTGGTAAATATTTGCACATATTTAAATTTGCTTTTGGTTCTCATTTGTTTACATAATCTGATGTAAATGTATGTACATATATATCATAAATATTACATATAGTTTATGAATACTATTCAATATAACTGTATCCATGAGAAACAGTCCCATTGCTACTTTTTACAGTGAATGAAAGCATTGTTTCAATGAATGCTTTTGGAATAGGTGAGCACTTTCCGACTGTGCTTTATTCACTCATTCATAAATTTTTTCAACAAATGATTTTATTACCATATGTCAACACTAATGAAAAGTAGATAAAACTCACTGGTGTTTACTCTATGGACTCAGTTAATGGTGAGTTTGTTGACGATGACAAGAAAAATAGTCTTTATAATTTAAGCCTTGATGTGTAAAAAGTCAACGGGACTATGAGACAGTCTCATTTTTACAACATTTTTTAAAGAACTAGGTAAAAAAGAAGAAATTGCCTTGCAATAGATCTTACCATATATCTCAATAAAATGATAGTAGAATCAGACTCACCTGGGATATCTTCACATCTCTCCCGATATACTACTTTGGTCTCTATTTTATCTGCACATTCAGCTGGATCTGCCCCTCTCTCGGTGTCTTGTGTGTATCAAATGTCATCAAAGTTTAATAGAAAACAGATGACTCTTTCACTGGTCTTTCAAAGGACAGTCACATGAACACCAGTACTCCAGAAGGATGAAATCACACCGTTTCTGAGCACATGGACTCAGGACTGGGTAGAGGCCCAGGACCCAGAGCCAGTGAGGGATAGGCCTGTAGGAAGGCCAGCAGGAAGAGGAGGCTAGGGAGAGAAAGCCAGGATAATGAAGACCACTTCATGGGCAACTGGAAACTGGTAACAGAACCTGTCCTAAGACAGCGGGCCCCAACCTTTTTGGCACCAGGGACCAGTTTCATGGAAGACAATATTTCCACGGAGGCAGGGGAATGGTTTTGGAATGAAACAATTCTACCTCGAATCATAAGGCATTAGGTTCTCATAAGGAGCACGCAACTAGATCCCTTGCATCTGGAGTTCACCGTAGGGTTCATGCTCCTGTGAGAATCTGATGCTGCCACTGATCTGACCAGGGTGGGTCCATGGCCCGGGGGTTGGAGACCCCTGCCTTAAGGGATACTTCTTTTACCATGGAAGAATTTGTCACCTTCCAACATCAGCCACATCAGCTTCTCTCTTCTTAGCACCCTTGAACAAGTCAGTTATAGAATGCACAGGGAGAAAAATCACACACACGCAGGAACACGAGTTACAGTTCTGAACTATTCTGAGTAATCAGAAAGTTACCTAAGTATTATTTTTTTAAAAAATTAAGGTCAATTTAGCACTGAAATTCTTGACAGATTAAGAAAAAACTGTAACTTTGATAACGTCATGACTTTGGATATTAACTTGGATTATTTGACACGTATTTAAGTAATTACTTAGTTTAAATGTAGCAGGTCAAATTGTGTATTTAGAAATCCATTAGCTATAAATAGTAAATACCCAATATAAAATAGTTTATAAGACAGAAGCTTTTCTAATCTTCTAATACTAGCATTTGTGATATAGTCTACTGCACAGGAATCTCCATTCAGTTTATTAAAAAAAAGAAAAAGAAATATTTATGAGATTGATCCTCTCTACATTTTGTTTTATTAGAAACAAAAGCACAGAGAGCTTATGGATCATAGAGCATCATCTAGTTCAGTTGAATATTTAAGGAATTAGGTCTGAGTATGGCCACTCTGAATCCAGCAGTCCCCAGCATCTTCTTATCCTTTCTCCTTATCATCAGGGACAATTTCACGGTCAGGTAGCACGTGGGATGTTTCTTTCAAAGTTTTAAATGTATGCATAATTACATAGTTCTTTAGCCTTTCAGATATTTCATGGGAACCTAACCAAAATTTTCGACCAACACATAGTTCTGAGCCAGCATCTGATTAGTATTATGTAAGGTATAAAACAACTGAACTCAAACTAAAATATTTTTAAAACCAGAATACCTATCTTCCCAAAATGGTATCTGTTGGTAAAACTGATATGTACCTTTGGTAAAATTCATTCTTTATGCCAGATGTATATTTATTTCAAAGTTAATGTATTTTAGGTCAACCTCCAAAATGTTTCTCTCAACCACTTTGTTGGGTTCTAACCAAGGCATATTATTTAAATGATACTCTATTACTGCCTTTGTGTATGCAAGAGGAAGCCAGGAGAAAATAAAATCTTTTTAAAACTTAAAGGTACTC
Organism: Theropithecus gelada; assembly: GCF_003255815.1. NCBI lineage: Eukaryota > Metazoa > Chordata > Mammalia > Primates > Cercopithecidae > Theropithecus > Theropithecus gelada. The sequence goes on from NC_037680.1 coordinate 29,976,015, forward strand.
TGAATCAGCAGGATCAGCACTTCATTAAATAGAAATACATACAAGCATGCACACACAAGAAAAACAATTACTCCTACATCGCATTTTATCACACAACAAAATAGATAAACAAAACAATCTATAGCCAACTAAATAAAGAGGACGAGGCAAAAAATAGCTTTTTATACTTTCCAGAAAAGTCATGAATCTTTTCATCTTGTTTCTCTTTCTTTTTCAACCACTTCTTCCTATCATCTGAGTAGTCCTCCAAAGGCTGGAAAGGGGGAAAGGATAAAACAATTTTAGTTTCTTATTTTTTCATTTCTTAAGAGAATACATATGCCTGTCTTATTATGAAGCAATTAAAACCAAGAGAAGTAATAATCCCTATGATTTTTTGAGCACTTATTATATACCAGATATTGTCTTAGGCTCTTTCTTCTATCTCATTTGAATCTCCCCACAACTTTAAAAGGTAAACAGTACCATCTTTTTTTATGGATAGTCAAACTGAGTATCTGGAGCTAAGGAAATGTTGGAGGTAGACTTAATGAATTTGGGCCACTCGTCTGACCATACTCCCTCTCCACGTTGTAATCCTGACCATGATCTATGTAGTTCTATTTAAAGGATGCAGGACATCAGGTCAGCATGTCACAATTTGGGGTTCATTATATTTTCATATATTTATAAGGCATTCAAGCAACAAGTAGGACAAGCACAAACAGAGGTGCCAAAAGAATTTCCATTTTCTGTTTCTGTTTTTCCTCCGTCGGAAGCTGCTACTCTCTACCGTGCCAAGGCACCTACAGGACTGGCACTATCACATTCTCCAGGAGCCAGGACTCCTGCCTTTTCCCCTCGTACCTGCTAGAGAACACCTTCCTTGTCTTCACCTTCCTGTGGTGGAGCATCTAGGCATTTTTTGCTACAATGTTTACACTCTCTTAAGGGTGGCGTCGGTTGCACGCACAACAGTTACCATGCTTGCAGCCTTTCTCAATCAGTTCAGCGAGATAAGTAGTTCCTTTAGGAGCTAGTTTAGTAAGTATTTTCTCAATTCACCCTAGGAGAGTGCATGGCTAATACCATTCCAGATGCAGGAGAGAAGATAATTTTATTATGTTCAATAGCTATCTTAGAGCACTAGAACCTAATTCCCTTTCAGAAACCTATTGAGAAGCCTTGTAAAATGTCTTCTAGTTAGTTTGTGTCCCTCCCAGGAACACAGTGTTTTCATAACTTTCCAGAAAATATTTTGAGATACCTTTGGGTTTTATTTTCCACCCTTTATTTCTCTTTTCTTTTGCCTTACTCTTTATCAGGTACAGGGCTCTATACTCTTTGCCTTGGGAGACTCTTGTGATAAGATGTAAAAGAGAAGGAAGCTAAGAGTCTCTAAGTGTGCCTAAGAGATGTATTATCTATGCCATGGAATCACCTCCAGCTAGTAAGGGTAGGCTGGAAAGGATTCCATGATATAGATAACATGCCCTGGAGGTTGGGGTGGGGGATGAGGACTGGGGGTCGTAAAGCTTTCCCTGTCCCTCCCCAAGAGAAGGAAGTTTTTCTTTTGGATCCTGAACTGGAGGAAGGAGAGCTGTTGGTTCAGACTGCCGAGGAGGTTTCCAGCCCAGACGCCCAACATTGTACCTGTGATCCAGAACAGAGAGAAATGGTGGCCTGGATAGGCAACAGGACTATTGGCAGTCTTGTAAAATATCCTGGCACCCCAAAAGTTATCCGGAAGCAAAAACATTCCTCAGATCCTGAAGAGGCTATGAAGGCCAGTAGAATGGACACCCCACCAAAAACAGTTGTGTACCCCAAACCATTGACTCTACCACCTGCCTTCCCTGCAGCAAACCCCAAGTGTTAACACCATATAAGATGCCAAAACTCAAGCGTAACGTTAGGAGGTGAGAATGAGCAAACAAAAGTTATGCATGCCTGAGTTTGTGCACCAAGATCATACACATGTAGCTTCTCAAAACAGCCAAGAGTGTTAAAAGGTCAGATCTATTTGTTTTCTCTTTTTATATATAATTAAATTATGATTTAGACAAGTAGTCTGCCACAGCAAGTAAGCAGCAGGCCTGGGATTTGAGGCTTTTAGCTTTAATGTGTATTCTGTCCGCATTCTGAACGATGACTTCATCCTTTCAAAGTTAAATTGAGCTCACCATGACTCAGACAATGCATAAAAAATATAGATATACAAATTAAAATCATCCGAAATCCTATCTGATTAATTATCCTTCCAGATACATCTCTATGCATTCTTAACTTATGAATGTATGGATATACATGTACATAAGTGAACTGGGGTTCTCTAGATGTTTTAAACCTTGTTTTTCCCTTCCACAAGGCATGAAGTCCATTTTTTCATATCAATAAATATAAATCTACATTCTCATAAATAAATGTGAAGATGCATAAAGGGTAACAGATACCAGGCCTGGTGGCTATACATTTTTAATTTGGCTTCATATACACTTACTGAGGACATTTTTTATGCCAGGCTTCATGCCAGATATTATGGAAAAAGATGAATAAGACACAGACACTGCTCTTGAAAAGTTCTCCATTTAGTAGCTGAAGCAGACGGGTAAATATAATACAGCAGTGTATACCCTGAACATAATAGATATACAAAATACAGCCTGTTAGATAATCTGCACCTTCATTTGTACAGTACATCAGTTTTGTGTTTCTTTCTACTTCTCTAGTTCCTTTTACATGTACAACAATATCAGTGTGGGTTTTGCATCCTCATTCCAATGGGAATTCCTGTCTCCTCCTTGAATACCTCTGAGTCAGCTTGTAATTTCCAATGACAATCAAATCAGTTACCTGCTAGGTATTTATAAAGATGATATGAATGAGTTCGGCAAATGTATAAAATTCAAACAATGATCATAATGAAGAAATAATATCTTTCACAATTAAATAACTAGAACACTTCTACTAGCCATTTCATTTTTGCCAAATGACAAATCAGAATGTTAACATAAATTGCAAAATACATTATCTTTACAGTGTTATTTCAACATTTTGAAGGTCATCAATTCATAAAATTCTATTTTATGTGATCCAAAAGAATAACACTGGTGAAACATTGTCTTTGATTAAAATTTCTGTCCAGTAGGTCAAGAAGTAGCAGATCTATGATATTGATCTATGATGTTTGTATATTCAGATGTATTTTAAAGTTTATTCATGCCTGTTAACATTTACTCAGCATGTACAATGTCTTGTTATATTCGAAGACAGAAAATTTATATACGTATTATGACCTAAAAATACTTGCAGAACAGAATTTTATTAAGCACTATTTAAATTCATACAAAGAAAATACATACCTACTAATTTATGCACTGAGGATATGCAAGGTTACTGTTTAGTTTACATTAGGTTAATTGGGAAAAGACTTCTGGAGGAAATGAATTGCCAGTTGCATTTTGAAATAGTTTATAGATACAAGCAAAGAAGAAAATCATACAGGAGGGTGGACTTGAAGATATGCAATTTGTGGCAAATTGGGTGGGTAGACTTCTAAGGAGTCTCCAGTCATTCTTTTATTCAATAGACATACATGGAACACAGTTTACACAAGAACAGTGTTAGGTCCTGAGGATACAAAGCCACGTAATACAGCATTCTTGTTTGCAAGCTTATGGATTCATGCAGGAGATGGGCATAAATAAAGATAGCAGAAGTAAAAAAAAAAAAATTACAACACAGTAAGATAAACAAATTTCATTCATTTCCCTGGAGGTATAGGATACAAGTAGACAACAGAGAGGTGAATTTTAAAAGTGGGATTTGGAGTGCCTAGTAAGCATCAGCTAATAGTAACAGATACTGTCTTTCTCCTTCCGTATTCATTAAGCATCTCCAAAAACAGGTCTGCATTTGAGGTCAGGCGCGGTGGCTCACACCTGTAATTTGGGAGGCCGAGGCAGGCAGATTGCCTGAGCTCAGGAGTTCGAGACCAGCCTGGGCAACACGGTGAAACCCCGTCTCTACTAAAAACACAAAAAATTAGCCAGGCATGGTGGTACGTGCCTGTAGTCCCAGCTACTCAGGAGGCTGAGGCAGGAGAATTGTTTGAACCCAGGAGGCAGAGGTTAAAGTGAGCCCAGATCATGCCACTGAACTCCAGCCTGGGCGACAGAGTGAGACTTTCCAAAAAAAAAAAAAAAAAAGGTCTGCAGTTGAGTTACTGCCTCAAAAACACTCATATTTTAATTCCTTGCAACCTGGCTTCCATGCCTTCAGCTCCATTGCTCTACACAATTGAAGTCCTTAAAGACTCTTTAGTTGCCTAATCCATGGGTCTTTGCTCAGCTGCCATTCTCTGGCAGACACCTCTGCCATTCTCTATTGACACCTCTTCAACATTTACCTTCTCTCCAAAACACTTTCTCTCCATGCTCTCCTGTTGCCTCTGAGAACATCTGAGTCTCTCCTTACTCTGCTTCCATTTGCATTTCCTAAATGGAAGCTTTCTCAAGTCTGCACTCAATCATCTTCTGGAGACTTCATCATCTCAACGAGAGGGTTAACAACAAACCAAGAGTCAGCATGCTGACCCCTTGCTACACTCTTCCCCATTGTTTCTGTAGACAGGATATCTGACACTAGAATCATAAGACCTTTGTGTTTAAGAATTCCTGAGGAGTTTTTCAGATCCTGAATTCCAGCAGAACGGCTGACACCAACCAGCCTGAAGACCGCTACCAAGGAACCGGCTCACCCACTCAGCACAAAAATGAGGTTTCTTCATCTCTCTGTCCCCCAACTTCAACCCTTACTTCTCAACCGATCAGCAATCCCCACACTTCAGCCCCTGTCCAGACACAATAATTAATTGATCATCATTAACATCCATTGCCATGCCCCGTTTTCTTAAAACATTGGCTATTCAATGCTCTCCATACTAAAATCTGATTTTCCTAAAAACATTTTGTCATCATATTGGGTCCTTTAACTTAAAAAAAATTGCAATGTTTAATTTTACAACAATGAACTGAATGTAATATGTAAATAACTACAGTATATCTATCTATTCTGCTTTGAATTATTTCTCATTGTTGTCTAAGAAATCTGTTGATTCAAGTTTATCCAGCTCTCTCCAAGTTAACAATCATAATATCACCTGAGTTTCCACATTAGGTTTTAATCAACTGTTCAAAACATATAGAGGCTTCAAAGAATAAAACTTAGGAGGAAAACTCAAATAATTGTTATTTCTCAAAACTTATTTGTGTCAATCACAAGTAAAGATTTATTTTGTCCTTTAGATCTTAAGTATCTCATTGTGCTTTTGATTTTTAAGAAATTGTTATTGCAAATACCAACTCTCAAACTGGGTGATGAAATAATCTGTGCAACAAACTCCCATGACACTAGTTTCCCTATATAACAGACCTGCATATGTACCCCCGAGCCTAAAATAAAATTTAAAAAAAGAAAAGAAAATGCTAGCCAATTAAGGAAAACTCAGAAGATAGTCAATAGCCATTAACTAAGCACTACTATGTGCCTGTGCCAAATGGGCACCAAAATTATAATATGAAGGAAAATCCTTGCCCTAAAAAGCCTGCTGACAATATGACTTCAATGCCAGAGTGCGAAAATGAAAGTGGTATGTGTAAAAGCAGAGGAAGAGCAATTTGCATTTTGATTGTATAGTTTAAGCCAAATTTTATGAAAGTGCTATTCAAGAAACACTAGCATATGAACCACCAAGATTGTTAAAAATGTATATTTTGATTGAGAACCTCACAGAGAGGGGCATCAAAATATATACTTTTAACAAAATACCTAGACAAGTGGTTTTTAGACTTTTTGAACATGACCCATAGTAAGAAAAAAACCATTTTACTTTGCAACCCAGAATATACCTATATAACTGAAATCACAGTTACACAAAAAGTTTTAGCTTTTACTATCAAAGGAGTACTATGATATTTTCTTTCTTTCTTTCTTTTTTGTTAATTGCTGATTGGTTCTTAACCTAAATCGACTTCTTAACTCCTTAAATGGGCGGAAACTGGTGATTCTTATACATGCTCAAATTTTAGAATCTGTGGTTTAAGAACTTATGTGGATTTCAGAATCAGAAACTTGAGAACTTAAAATCTACTATCGTCCCTTAGTAGCTGTGGAGCAATAGAAAACGCATTACATTTCTTTCTACCTCATTTCTTCCAAATGTAAAATTGAAATAATAATACCTATCTTACAGTATGTTTAGTGGGAGATCATCAGTAAAATCACTTATCATGGGGTTAGACATAGAATAAGCATCTAGCAGCTTTCATGGTATAATCATAGAATTGATCTATGGACTAGAAAAAAAATCAGGCAGTATGACTGGAGGAAGATGCCAGGGAAGAAAGAAATGTTGCCTCCAAATGTCACAAGAAGGCGCAGTCATCCAAAACTCTGTCCACAGAAGGGCCTGGGTAAAATGAATAGAGCCAGCAGAATGCTCTAAAACTAGTTGTATCTTGAGTCAGGCTGTTGGTTTTTTTCCCCGACATACGCTGATCCACGATTCCACTTCTAGATGGAAACATGGAACCGTAGATCTAGAATGAAGTGCCTGTTTAAAATGAACTGCTCCCTTAACCACTGGAAAATGGAGAGGGATGATATGTATTCTCAAACCATTTAAGTAGATTTGGAAACTAAGTGTAGCTACATTTCCAGCGATGCTTTAACTTTTTGGAAGAAAGAGAAGAGGTGTATGGTACAGGATACAGAATAGGAACACCCAGTAGTTAACCATAAAAATGAAAAGTGAATCTGTCATGTATTTATATATTGGGCCTCACCTCACAAAATGAAATTTTTAAGTAGACAGTGCAATTCTCACTGAATTGTTTTCTTCTGTCCATAATCAGATTATGTTCAAAAGGGATACTTTAAAATAAAACACAAATAATCACACATACCATGGACACCGGATACCAAGATAGAAGAGAGACGCTGCAGGTTTATACAGTACCTGGTTAAGCAATGTCAAGAAGGTGGCAACTCTAAGAGTCTGAGACCAAAGCACTTCCTGCTCTTCCTGATTGAGATACTCTCAAAGTAATTCTCAGGTTTTGCCCTGAAAATTCCACTTTTTGATTCCATGTTTCTGAGAAAATTCCATGTTTGATTTCATGTTTCTAGGAAAATTTCATGCTTGATCCCATCTTTCTAGGAAAAGTATCAGTCTCCCTCAATAGGAACCTTTTTATCTCAAAGTCTAAAGATAGTTTTTGCATTCAATCTGGAACACTATAGACCAAGTCCAAAATCTTTAGTCTAATTCTAAAACAGATGAGCATCTGTTCACATGAAAATTAAATAATGGCCCTTGATACAGTCTTTCAAAGGAGTGTAGATTGACAACAGATTCTATTTCAACAATTTGTATGTAATAGCATGACAATAAAACCGTATATAGGAATATGGAAATGTTCAAGTCCTTTAAAGCAGGAAATAGGCATATGCTTATATAGTATATGTCATTTTTAAAAAATCACAGAACTAAGCAAAACATTTGTTTCCCTTGTTCTTTAGTATTCATTTTTTTCCTAGCCAGATATAGAGTATTATTTTTATGCTATACTATTTTTATACTAGATATAGGGTATTATTTTTTATTTATTATTTTTCCTAGCCAGATATAGAGTAAGTTACATAATTTGTGTAAAGCTTTGCCTTTTATGACAGATTGAGAAATACATAATAAACTACATAGATGCTGTGCTATGCACAGAGGGCATTCCAGACTCTGAAGAATGACAAAACATATCTCACCATGTCTTCTAGCCCAAGCTCAAAGACTTGTGCTTTGCTATAACAAACCACAAATACACTCAGTGATATAAGGAGTAATAATACAAGTTACTAAACAAGACAGCTTTACACTGTTATAATAAGGTAGAAATTTGTGATGTGCAATGGTTCTGAAGGCTGGTGATTCCTGCAGTTTGTCCCAAGGTGTGTGATACTCCTAGTATTTTCAAAGGGATCAACAGCATCAGCTTAGGTTCCCACCTGCCACTTCAGTATTTTGCGATCGCTCCTTGGAATGTATGAAGGAATTTCACACCGTCAAAACAACAATTGTTTGGACATATGGTTACTCTCTCAGAAAACACAAACTAAAAATTCAGGATAAACTTCAATGAGAAGATTTAAAGCAGCAGGCATTCAAGTGTAGCTTTTGTATAAAACTTTTTTTTTTTTTTTTTTTTGCAATGGCTTTATATTGTTTGAACAGACCTCATTTGAGGCAAGAAAACAATAATGAGGCTTTTCTCATGATTATTGCATGTCCTATTGCTGACTTTATTTATTAATAGAGGTCATTTCTTTCATCTGAATAAGCTGTCTTATCCTATCCTAGAAAGCCATATTTCTTGATTCACATTTTAAAAAGAAAATAAGATTGTTTCCCTATTTGTAGGATTAAATTATTATCAATTTATTCACCTTACGTTGAATTATATTCAGTAAGGGTAGGCGAAATAATAACTGAAATCGGCCGGGCGCGGTGGCTCAAGCCTGTAATCCCAGCACTTTGGGAGGCCGAGGCGGGTGGATCACAAGGTCAGGAGATCGAGACTATCCTGGCTAACATGGTGAAACCCCGTCTCTACTAAAAATACAAAAAACTAGCCGGGCGCGGTAGCGGGCGCCTGTAGTCCCAGCTACTTGGGAGGCTGAGGCGGGAGAATGGCGTGAACCCGGGGGGCGGAGCTTGCAGTGAGCCGAGATCGCGCCACTGCACTCCAGCCTGGGAGACACAGTGAGACTCCGTCTCAGAAAAAAAATAAAATAAAATAACTGAAATCATCCCTCCTCCATTCGGAATTTAGCACTCAGTGGAGAGACCTACAGAAAAGTGGAAAGAAACTCTGCTATGTGGTACAATCAGTGCAAAGGTAAAGGAGAACAGAGGGTTTCATCATGCACAGAAGAGGCACAGCAATCCCATTGCCAGATATATACCCAAAGGAATGTAAATCATTCTACCATAAAGATACATGCACATGGATGTTCATTGCAGTACTATTTATTCACAATAGGAAAGACATGAAATCAACCTAGATGCCCATGAAAAGTGGACTGGATAAAGTAAATGTGAGATACACACACACACACACACACACACACACACACACACACGCATGCCATGGAGTACTATGCAGCCATACGAAAGAATAAGATCATGGCCTTTGCAGTGACATGTGATGGAGCTAGAAGCCATTATCCTGAGCAAATTAACACAGGAATAGCAAACCAAATACTGCACATTCTCACTTATAAGTGGCAGCTAAACACTGAGTACACATGAACACAAAGAAGGGAACAACAGGCATTGGGGCCTATTTTAGGGTGGAAGGTGGGAGGAGGGTATTGAAAAACTACCTATCAGGTATTATGCTGATTACCTGGATGACAAAATTATGTGTATACCAAATCCCCATGACATGCAATTTACTCATGTAACAAACCTGTACATATTCTCTTTGAACCTGAAATAAAAGTTGGAAAGAAAGAAAAAGAATTAGGATTAACTTATTTTAAAAAATCTGGCTCCCTGAGATCATTGTTAAAGGACATGAAGGATTTCACTGCATGAGAAGAGAAAATGAGCTTTCTAGGCAGGGAGGAGCAAGTGCAAAGCCTAAGACTGTGTGTGAGAGTATGGGCCTTGGTGTCATAGAGGGCTGGTGATAAGCCTTTGAGGAAAGTTTGGGTCTCAGCCCAAAGCACTGTTTCTCAAATTGGATGAGAACTGCTTGGACATGTTTCTCAACACACACCCCCATGGACACTGATGTGCTTTCAGAACTGATCTACTATGGTGATGATTCCTCCATAGGTATTAAGATCACTGGGGGAGATTTTTAAAAAATTACCCTTCCTAAGTCCCACCTTCAAAGATTTTGACTCCATTGTTCTGCGGTGGATGAGAGCATGATATCACCCCAGATAATTCTAATGTTTAGCCAGGGTCAAGGATCAAGAAGGGGGCAATTGCACATTCACAAGCTGCCAGATGATTCAGATGCTCATTACCTGTCTAGAATTGCTGCTCTGAGGCTCAGTGCAATGCAAGCTAAACACTATTCACCAAAGCAGTTGTCCTCAAAGTGCGATTCCCAGACTAGTAGCATCAGCACAACCTGGTGACTTAGTCTGTTTGAGCATTATAACAAAAATACCATAGGTGGTTTATATACAACAGAAATGTATTTCTTAACAGTTCCAGAGGCTGGGAAGTCCAAGATAGTCACCAGCAGATTTCCTGTCTGGTGAGGAACCAGTTTTTAATTCATAGGTGGCGCCTTCTTGCTGTGTCCTCGCACACTACAAGGAGCAAATAAGCTCCCCCGGCCTCTTTTATAAGGGCACTAACCCCATTTATGAGGTTAGAGCCCTGATCAACTCCTAAGGACTCCACCTCTTAATACTATGACCCTGGGGATGTGGCTTCAACATATGTATTTTGCGGGGACACCAACGTTCAGACTATAGCACCTAGGTAATTGTTAAAAACATCAACTATTTGGTCCTACCCCAGACTCACTGGATCAGAAACATGAGGGGTCAGGTCCAGCAACCTGGACGCTAACAAGTCCTCCAGGTGATTCTGATGTAATTAACTTTGAAAACCTATGCACTAAAGAGAAACCGTTGCAGTGTGTGTCTGAGTGGATGTGTCTGTGTAACGGGTGGCAGGGGAAGGGATGGAAGGCGGTCCACAGACCTGTCTCCTTGAGTTGCTAATTAAGGGGCAACGTTTTTATAATTTGTCTTTCTTGGCACGAGGCACATTTCTACATAAATTGCAGAGCAAGAAAAATAAAACAGATGATACTTTTAACTTTCCTTTTTCTGGTATTTGACTCTCTTCTGGCCATCTCATCTTCCTAGAGCAGCTATAGCTTGATTGTTATTTAACAAGTACCAGAAAACAATGACTAAAATATAAACACTTTATAATATAAACTCTTAAGGAAACCCTAGGCATATGTGTTGCACATTCTGTTTCAAAATGCATTAGACTTGGCACATCACATTTCCTCCCCCTAAGTTTTTGTTTTAAATTAGTCTTGCTTTACAAAGAGGCAGGGAAGGAGTGTCGGATATAATTGAGATTGCTGAGAGCCACACTTATGGTTGACAATGCAGGTGTCCTAAAAAGTCTTCATTTCTGTCCGTTTTTAGAATATTACATCCTTAGCGAAGGACAAAAATGGCTAATTAAGTTTTAGTGAGAAGTACCTCTGTGTTTTGATATTTTCAGTTATTTCTGGCTTTGGGTTGCTTTTCTTCTCTAGGGAGGGCTGCATGAGCTTTGGGAAGAGTCTTTGGATTCTAGTCCAGGCACTCTAGCTTATGGTTCTGGGAAATGGGTCAAGTTATGCAATATTCTTGAACCTCCGTTTCCTTTAGATGTAAACTAAGGATAATGAGTCTTCCTTTAAATGCTTATATTGTTAGCAGCAGATAAGACAAAGTGTAGGTCCCATTGTAGATGCTCAGTTATATTAGTTCTCTTCCCCTTTCTCTTCCTTGCCACCCTTTAACCATGATGCCATAAAGAGTTCTCTAGGTTGGGTCTGAAATAGTCTGAATCCTTCTTCTCTTGCCAGTGATAATCTTGGTATAAGAAAAAGCATTGGGCTGGGCACAGTGGCTCGTGCCTGTAATCTCAGCACTTTCGGAGACCGAGACAGGCAGATCACCTGAGGTCAGGAGTTTGAGACCAGCCTGGCCAACAAGGCGAAACCCCATCTCTACTAAAAATACAAAAAAATTAGCCAGGCATGGTGGTGTGCACCTGTAGTCTCAGCTACTCAGGAGGCTGAGGCCGAAGAATTGCTTGAACTCAGGAGGCAGAGGTTGCAGTGAGCCGAGATCGCGCCACTGTACTCCAGCCTGGGCAACAGAGCAAGACTGCGTCTCCAGAAAGAAAAAAGAAAAAGGATTGCAGTGGATGGATTATCTCATGAGGACATGGGCTAGTAAACTCTATCTACAATAAGGAAAAATATGTAAAGATACAGCATTGCTGTAATTACAATCAATTGTAAACTTTAATTCTGTTAATTCAGTCCAGAAGTCAATAAATGTTGAACACATCTGTGAATTTATCTCTTAACTTTTTTGTTTGTGCAGCATCCAAAATACTTTTAGAACAGATTTCAAGGCTCAATACCGGTACACCATTCCCTTAATACATAGAAAACTTCAAGAAAACAATCCAGAATGGTGCAACTAGCTCCAACCTTAGTCACGTTTAGACCCAGCCCTTGTTATAAATATATACTGGAAATTGCACACATGATTCTCTCATTGATAAGACTTCCCAAAATAAACCTAATGGTAACATAGGGCCACAGCCTGACACCCATGGGGCTTATGTATTTCAGAATGCAGAATTTTTCTAATTGTATGGAGGTAATACTGCCCATTTACCTTGTATTAAGTAACACCCCAGTAGGTCTGGGAAGCATTCGTGTTCAAACATATTAATATTTCTACCACTTAATATGTAAACATTCATATGAATGAGATAAAGGCCAAAAGAACTTCACATTTAATTCATGCCATAAAATAAGTTCAAATCAAGTTTCAAAAACAAATGAGAAAATTTACAGTTTTCAGAATTTTTGACTTTAAGAATTATAAGTAAACTATTGAAGACACACAATACATCTTCCCTTAGGGAGTTTTAAATCCTATTAGATTACTATATCCAAAAATTTACACATCTCATGGGCAAGATTCAAATTGCATTTAAAGCCACTTGTTCAAGTATAAAAGGGCATATATTATTTCAAATCACGCCATTGTACTTTGGACACATAAGGGATGACTTTTAGTTCATGACGATGATTTTAAAGGTATTGAAGGAAAAGATTTCAAGTGAGAATAAAAGTTGGTTTGCCAACTTACTTTTAAAATATTTTACAGATTGAGAAAATTTAGGTTTTTATTGGAAATTAAGGAAAATAAGACTTTTTAAAAAATCATTGACATTTTAGCTCCTAAACACTACAGCGAGTAATGGTTGAGCTTAATTCCTGGAGCATTCGCTCCTCTGTTTTAGATGGCATTAAAAGCAGGGACATTCCTTTAGGACCTGCCAGGGCCCTTCGGCACTAGCATACCCTGCTGGGGAGTGGGGCAGGTAAATGGAGGAATAGATGCAAAGGTTTCATGTGACCAAAACAAAAAGAAACAGTGTGGCCAGGCACGGTGGCTCACACCTGTAATCCCAGCACTTTGGGAGGCCGAGGTGGGCAGATTACCTGAGGTCAGGAGTTTGAGACCGGCCTGGCCAACACGGTGAAATCCCATCTGTACTAAAAATACAAAAATTAACCGGGTGTGGTGGCACATGCCTGTAATCCCAGCTACTTGGGAGGCTGAGGCAGGAGAATCACTTGAACCTGGGAGGCAGAGATTGCAGTGAGCCAAGATCGTGCCACTGCACTACAGCCTAGGCGGACACAGTGAGGCTCTGTCTCCAAAAAAAAAAAAAAAAAGGAACAGTGTGGTAGAATTTCCTGAGTATTATGATGACAAACGCTGTGGCCTGATATGTTTTGGGCTTTCCCAAATATATCTATGCTCAAAGTATCTTTGAATGCGATATTTTGTAGGGATCTCATAGGCTTTTATTCACTCAATCAATCCTTATTTACTGAGATACTTATTATGTGCCAGAAAGAGTACTAGGCCCTTGAGATACAATGGTGAATAGAAAACCTTTGTTCTGTTCATAATGCAGTGGAGATAAAAACAGTTTCTGGGGAAAATAATTTAGGTTAGGCAGACGGAAAACATCAGGCTTTCAATCCCACACTCATCACATTTTCTTCACTTGCTTTGTGTGCCTTGAGATAATTTGGCATTCCTACCTTTGGATTAGGTAAGAACAGAATGTAGTTCATAAAAATAACAACAATTCATTGAGCATTTTGTACCAGGCCTTTCACTAAGCCCAGTTATGTAACTATCTCATTTTATTCTCACAACAACTGTATTAGAAGTACAGTTATTATTATTATTTTACAAATAAGAAAATCAAAGATTAGAGAGGACAAAGAATCCTTTCTAGCTCCAAAACTAAGTATAGGTCCAAAATTTCTGTATTCCCAAATCTGAAAAGCTCTGAAAACCAAATATGCTTTTCATAATCGTTTAGCATCAAATCCTGCCCTAAACTAAATAGTCTTTATATTGCTCTCTTAGGGAAAAAAAATTCCTACATTCATATATTTCTCTACAGCAATAGTCATATGCTTGATTAAGGAGTACTTCCTTAGACCCTGCTGGGGATATTATGTAATACATAATAATGCATTGTATTTCCTTTCTAAAATAAGAATAATTCTAATTTATGACACACATCCAAGAATTTTAGATTAGAGATACAGAACTCTGGTTTATTTATCTCCAGGCTATCCTTACCAGATAGTTCTCAAAAACCTCTTTCAACAAATCTGTGGTACTTAGGGTGGCCATATAATTTATCATCTAAACATTTCAGAGGTATTATTATAATTACTCAGGGACAGGGGGCATAAGTTGGGATCATTCTGGGCAAACAAGGATGTATGGCCCACCCTAGTTTGGTGACCATGTGGCCTGAGGGAGAGTGAATGCCGAGTAATTGATGAAGTATTTATATCTGAGTTAGACTGAATTTGCCTGCTACAATAATGTAAGCATATCAACTATAAGCTTTTAAGAGTTTTATAAAGACTTTAAGAGGTGTAATGGCTCTTGACTTTGAGAAAACTCCCTCTGATCCAGTGTGGATGGACCATGGGTATGAAACTAAGGACAGCTAGAAGCAAAAAGATTATCTTAACAATTAGGCAAAACAGATGAAGACTGAAAATAATACATTATTAGCACAGTCTACACTCAAGGGAAGGAATCATTAGAATTTCAGATGGATGACCAATTGGATATGGGCAATAAAGGAGTAGAGGAGAGTCTAGGAAAATTCCCAGGCACTTGGAAAATGATTTGCTGAGATAGAGAATCCAGATAGCCACTTTTGGGAAAATAACCTGAGATCTTCAATTTTTAGTGTGTCTGTGGGATACTTCAAGCTCTAGTAGCAGAAAAATTTACATGCAATTAGGTAATAAGGAGTATTTCTTTCTACCACTCCATCCCTTGCCCGAGATGGCCTGACACAGTACTTTAAACATGGTAGATGCCAAATAAAGATTTTTGTCTGTCGACTGTAAGGATTCTTAAGGTATTTACCACTAATCTGCAGTATAATTATCCCTAGTCAAGGATTATTCACTGTATTAGTTAGGGTTCTCTGTAGAGACAGAACTAACAGGATATATGTGTGTGTGTGTGTGTGTGTATATATGTGTGTGTGTGTGTGTATATATACACACACACATATATATATGGGAGTTTAAGTATTAACTTACATGATCACACGGTCCCACAACAGGCTGTCTGAAAGCTTGAGGAGCAAGGAGAGCCAGTCCGAGTCTCAAAACTGAAGAACTTGGAGTCCAATGTTTGAAGGCAGGAAGCATCCAGCATGGGAGAAAGATACAGGCTGGGAGACTAAGCCAGTCTCTTCTTTTCACATTTTTCTGCCTGCTTTATATTCGCTGGCAGCTAATTAAATTGTGCCCGCCAGATTAGGGTACCTCTGCCTTCCCCAGCCCACTGGCCCAAATGTTAACCTCCTTTGGAAATACCCTCACAGACGCACCCAGATCAATACTTTGCATCCTTCAATTCAATCAAGTTGACACTCAATATTAACCATCACAAGTCTACCCCTTGTCAACTTGAACCCACACACATCACCTCAGATGATACACAATCTTCAAATAAAGACAATAATAAGATTACAATTATGCCTAACATAATACAACTATCTTTTGTACAACCGGAAACACACCAATCCCCAACTCGAATAGTATTACATAAAGTTAACAATACTCAAATGCTGATGTAAAGTCAATAAATCTTGTCACATGACAAAGGAGAAAAGAAATAAAATGAAGATATTTTCTTAGTACAAGTGTATACCTGCACAAACTTTTTGTTTGTTTGTTTGTTTGTTTTTTTGAGACGGAGTCTCGCTCTGTCGCCCAAGCTGGAGTGCAGTGGCCTGATCTCGGCTCACTGCAAGCTCCGCCTCCCGAGTTCACACCATTCTCCTGTCTCGGACTTCCGAGTAGCTGGGACTACAGGCACCCGCCACCGCGCCTGGGTATTTTTTTGTATTCTTACTAGAGATGGGGTTTCACCATGGTCTCGATCTCCTGACCTCGTGATCGGCCCACCTTGGCCTCCCAAAGTGCTGGGATTACAGTCATGAGCCACCACCCCCAGCCCAAACATGTTTTTAACAAAAGAATGAAGAATACTCATGATAATGGCAGTCCTTGTTTCTGCAACTGGTCACACATTAATAGCTGGCATTAATGACTACCTTCTACTACTGGCCATTTCTCCTTCCATGCCAAGTGCATGACCAGTTGCACTGCTCAAAGTTCTGCCCACTGGGAAGATTTCCCTTCACCACTGTCCTTTGGGAATGTCCTAGAAAGGGGCTGTAGTGCTACAGCTGTTCACTTTCAGGTGGGGCCTGCATATCATGCAGAGCCATCTGTGAACCTGGCCCTAGTCTTCCCTTCCTCTGTCAACTGATCATAGGGAACTCCCCATGAGGCCATCCGTGCAGGTTGGGGAAGAGAAGGCAGGGTGGCATAAGTGGAGACCATGGGCATTTGAGCCACTTCCTCATGTAACTTTCTTGTGCCTTCAGGACCTTCGTGAGCCTGATCACGTATGTATCACTTCCATTTGATGATGAAATGCTGCTGTGCATGACCCACTTTATGGCTAGATGGGTCAGAAAGCACCAAGTTCATGATAGGCAATTCAGGTCTCATGGTGACTTGATGACCCATAGTCAAATGTTCAGTTTCCACCAAAGCTCAGTAACAGGCCAGGAGCTGTCTCTCAAAAGGAGAGTAGTTATCTGCAGAAGATGACAGAGCCTTACTCTAAAATCCTAGAGTCCTCCACTGTGATTCACCTATGGGAACCTGCCAAAGGCTCTAAACAGCATCCCTATCTGTCACTGACCTCCAGCACCATTGGATCTGCTGGGTCATATGGCCCAAGTGGCAGAGCAGAACAGCTTACACAGCAGCCTGGACCTGTTGCAGAGCCTTCTCCTGTTCTGGGCCCCACTCAAAACTGGCAGCCTTTCAGGTCACTTGATACATGAGGCACAGTAACACACCCAAATGAGTAACATGTTGCCTCCAAAATCCAAATAGACCCACTAGGTATTGTGCCTCTCTGTTGGTTGTCAAAGGGGCCAAATGCAGCAACTTATCCTTTACCTTAGAAAGAATATCTTGACAGGCCCGACACCACTGGACCCCTAGAAATTTTACTAAGGTAGAAGCTACCTGAATTTTAGTCAGATTTATTTCCTATCCTCTGCATGCAAATGTCTCACCAACAACTCCAGTGTGTTTGCTACTTCTTGCTCACTAGATCCAATCAAAATAATGTCATCAATGTAAGGGACCAGTGTAATATATTGTGGGAGCGAAAAGCGATGAAAGCCTCTCCAAATAACATTATGACACAAAGGGGAGAGTTGGTATATCCCTGAGGTAGGACAGTAAAGGTATATTGCTGGCCCTTCCAGCTGAAGACAAATTGCTTCTGGTGGGCCTTATGGACAGGAGTGGAGAAATAGGCATTTGCCAAGTCAATGGCTGCATACCAGGTGCCAGGAGATGTGTTAATTTGTTCAAGCAATGAAACCACATCTGGTACAGCAGCTGCAATTGGAGTCACCACTTGGTTAAGCTTACGATAATCCACTGTCATTCTCCAAGATCCATCTGTTTGCTGCACAGGCCAAATCAGAGAGTTGAATGGGGATGTGGTGGTAATTACCACCCCTGCATCTTTCAAGTCCTTGATGGTGGCACTAATCTCTGCAGTCCCTCCAGGGATGCAATATTGGTTTCGATTTACTATTTTTCTAAGTAGACGCAGCTTTAATGGCTTCCATTTGGCCTTTCCCACCATAATAGCCCTCACCCTACCAGTCAGGGAGCCAATGCAGGGATTCTTTCATCCACTAAGTATGTCTATGCCTATTATGCATTCTGGCACTAGGGAAATGACCAAAAGATGAATCCAGGGACCCACTGGACACACTGTAAATCAGACCTGAGCTAAAGCTCTATTAATTACCTGACCTCCATAAGCCCCTACTTTAACCGGGGACCACAGTGACATTTTGGGTCCTTTCAATCAATGTCAGCTCAGAGCCAGTGTTCAGTAGTCCCTGAAATGTCTGATCATTTCCCTTTCCCCAATGCACAACTACCCTCATATAAGTCTGGAGGTCTCCTTGGGGAAGAATGGGAGAAATAGTCACTGCATAAATTGTCAGTAATGTGGGGTCCTTCCACAAGGTGACCCAGTCTCCCCTTCTTTCAAGGGGTTCTGGGTCTGTAAACTGGCTCAAGTCCAAAAATTTATTGACGGGCCATGATTCTCTGTTTTATAATTCAAATTAGCCTTTCGTCCATTCGCTCTAGAAGTTTTCTGTTTATATAATTAAGTAAGAATGCAGTGGGCTTCCTATCAGTTTTACTTCTAGGAACACCATGATTAATTAGCCAATGTCAGAGCTCTACAACAGTCAGACGGTTCTGATTGTCACTTTGCCTCCGCTGTCCATTACAGTAGCTATGCCCCTCTTGCCTTTGATGGTTGAGTGCTGCCACTTGGCCCCTGCCACCTTGGGATCCAATTATTCCCATTATATTTAAATTTTATAGTTGAGTGATTGTGGTTCCCACTGTTAGATCTGACATATAGAGAAGAGCAATTACAAGACTCTTCAATGATACAGGTGCTGCCCTCACAAGTCTATTTTGCAAGACATTTGTCAAGGGTATATCTTCTGCAAACTCACAGCTGGGATAAGTAAGTCTAAAGTGACTAATCCACTCCACCATCCCAATCTCCCTAAGCCTTTGAATCCCTTCCTCTACATTAAACCAAGGAAGATCAGGCATTTCTAGCTGGCTCACAGTGGGCCATCTTTTAATCTGTATTTCAGCTAACCAAGCAAGTAAACTATTAGAACCTTTTTTAACTTCCTAAGCTACAACATTAAATGCAGAGTCCCTACTTAGTGGGCCAAAATCAATAAATTCAGCCTGATCCAACTCTATGTTCCACCATTGTCCCACACCTTTAATATCCATTCCCATGCCTCTTCTCCAGATTTCTGTTTATATAAATTAGAAAACTCAAGCAGTTCTTTTTGAATGTAGCACACCTCCTCATGGGTCACAGTCAACCTCACCTCTAGGGGCCCACCAGGACTTAAGTCTAGTTATAGGTCTAGAAGCAAATAGGGGTGCTGGGGGTTTCTCCTGAGAAGAATCAACATTATTTTGCCTGGCAACTGCTTCAGGGGAGGCCATCACTGTTGCCTCAGGCAGCGGAGGATTTATCTCCTCAGACAAATGTGGAAAAGCTGATGGCAGCATGTGTTGGGGAGGGGATGTTGCCATTACTGGGGATGGGAAAGCTGTTTCTTCCAGAAAAAAAGGTCCAACAGAGCTTACAAACTCAGTGTCCCCAGCTTCATCAGTGCCCTCCCACATGTCCCCATTCCAAGTTGCAGGGTCCCTTTCTTTTCCAATCAATGCCCTCACTTTAACAGTAGACACCTGGTGAGGCTGTGCACGCACTTTTCATTGCAGGTCAGCCACTTGAATGATAAGAGCTTGTGTCTGTTTTTCCACAATTTCAGCTCTTTCTCTGTAGGAGATAAGACTCTCGCTCAGGGCAATCTTAGCAGATTTGAGTCTCAGTATCTGCTTCTGAAGCCAGGAGATAGAATCCCTGAGTTCATCTTTTTTTTTTTCATCACATTATCTACTGAACTTAGGAGCAACCAAACCAGCCCCATTATGTTCCTTGATTCTCCACATATGGTCAAAGGTATTATGTATAGAGTCACTAAACACCTTGCCTCTCACAAGCAGTGAATCAGGAGTGTCAAATGCATTTATTTTGCATAACTCTCTAATTAGTTCACACCAAGTATTATCAGCATTCTCCATACTATTAGAAGTAGAGTCCTTACAATTTTGGTGTCTAATCATATGAAGCAGCCAACTACAGAAACCCCAAAACCAACAAAATAACTCCATCCTTAATATTCTGTTCCTCTAGAACCACTCCTGGCACCAAAACCTGTGTTAGTCAGGGTTCTCTGGAGGGACAGAACCAATAGGATAGATATAGATAGATGATTGATAGATAGATAGATGATAGATAGATAGATAGATAGATAGATAGATAGATAGATAGATAGATAGAAAAAGAGGAGTTTACTAAGTTTT
This sequence comes from Theropithecus gelada, assembly GCF_003255815.1. Lineage (NCBI taxonomy): Eukaryota > Metazoa > Chordata > Mammalia > Primates > Cercopithecidae > Theropithecus > Theropithecus gelada. The sequence goes on from NC_037680.1 coordinate 29,996,471, forward strand.
AACTTACATGATCACAACATTCCACAACAGGCTGTCTGAAAGCTTGAGGAGCAAGGAGAGCCAGTCTGAGTCTCAAACCTGAAGAACTTGGAGCCAATGTTTGAGGGCAGGAAGCATCCAGCATGGGAGAAAGATGTAGGCTGGGAGGCTAGGCCAGTCTCACCTTTTCACGTTTTCTGCCTGCTTTATATTTGCTAGCAGCTGATTACATTGTGGTCACCAGATTTAGGGTGGGTCTGTCTTCCCCAGCCCACTGACTCAAATGTTAATCCACTTTGGCAACAGCCTCACAGACATGCCCAGGATCAATACTTTGCATTCTTAAATCCAATCAAGTTGACACTCAGTATTAACCATTACCCTTTTAACTTTGGTATGTTAATCGTAAACTTGGGCATGAAGGGTAGGAAAATCCACCCCCCAAAATATGCCACTTTGGCATAAAAATTATTTTGAACTGAAGCCAATTGAGAAGAAGTAAATACAAGAAAAGCTCTCTGCTCACTCCCTATTTGCCTAAAAGCACTTCATAAATTCACAGAAGTGTCCCTTCTCTCATCTCTACCAGGAAGGACAAAGGCTGATCAACGTAAGGATCAGCAAACATTTATCGAGTACCTATTATGGACCAGGTCCGAGGCAAAGAAGGCCCCAACATATGATAACATGTATAAAGTACCCACTCACAATGCACAATGCAATGTACACACAGATGCTCAGTTAATATTTTGCTGTGCCACTTGGAGGTAATGAGACCATATTCAACCTAATAGTGATGTCAAAACTGCTATCCCCAAATAATTATTATTACATTATTTTATATGATTCCACTATAGAAACATACTCATATTCAAATACTCTACTTAGCTTTACTAAATGTAATAGAGCTGCATAATCTGTGATAATTCATTGTCTGATCAGCATCACATAATTAATGTATTTTGAAGAGAGCTTCTTAGCCTCACTTGCCCTAATAATAAGATATGCAGTTGTTAATAGAAGGGAAATGAAGATCAAAAAGCATCCAATCTACAAAAAGAGCTGTACTTGCTTTACTGCCCTGCCCTTCTTTGCATAATTTCCCTGTATCACATGTTTAGTTTTTCATTTTAATGACTGTGATCTAGTTATTATTTTTGGTAATCACATCCCAGGAGCACTTAAACCATGTTTGAGCTTCACGGTGTGGGCAGACATTTAACTGTTTAGAAGGCTCATGTATGTGTCTCTAAAAATGCCAAAATATGCAGACAAGAAACTATAAAGAAACTGGTTAAACTTTTTTGGGGGGGCATGGTTAGTGTTTTTTTCCTGTAAGTTATTGGGGTACAGGTGGTATTTGGTTACATGACTAAGTTCTTTAGTGTTGATTTGTAAAATTTGGGTACACCCATCACCTGAGCTGTATACACTATACCATATTTGTAGTCTTTTATCTTTCACCCCCTTTCACCCTTCCTCCCACGACCCCATAGTCCATTGCATCATTCTTATGCCTTTGTGTCTTTTTTTGTCCTCATAGCTTAGCTCTTACATATCAGTGAGAACATACAATATTTGGTTTTCCATTCCTGTGTTACTTCACTTAGAATAATAGTCTCTAATCTTATCCAGGTCACTCGAAATGCCGTGAATTCATTCCTTTCTATAGTTGCATAATATTCCATCATTCATATATACCACAGTTTCTTTATCCACTCATTGATTGATGGGCATTTGAATTGGTTCCACGATTTTGCTATTGTGAATTGTGCTGCCATAAACATGCGTGTGCAAGTGTCTTTTTCAAATAATGACTCCTTTTCCTCTGGGTTGATACCTAGTAGTCGGATTGCTGGATCAAATGGTAATTCTACTTTTACTTATTTAAGGAATGTCCACACTGTTTTCCATAGTGACTGTAATAGTTTACATTCCCACCAGCAGTGTAGAAGTGTTCCCTGTTTACCATATCCACACCAACATCTACTGCTTTTTGATTATTTTATCATGGCCATTCTTGTAGGAGTAAGGGGGTATCACATTGTGGTTTTGATTTGCATTTCCCTGATCATTAGTGATGTTGAGCATTTTTTCACAGGTTTGATGGTCATTCATGCATCTTCTTTTGGGAATTGTCTATTCATGTCCTTAGACCACTTTTTAATGGGATTGTTTGAGTGCTTTTTTACTGATTTGTTTGAGTTCGCTGTAGATTCTGGCTATTAGTCCTTCATCAGATGTATTAGTCTTTCGTCAGATAATGAAGATTTTCTCCCACTCTGTGGGTTGTCTGTCTACTCTGCTAACTGTTCCTTTTACCGTGCAAAAGCACTTTAGTTTAATTGGGTCCTAGCTATTTATCTTTGTTTTTATAGCATTTGCTTTTGGGTTCTTGGTCATGAAATCCTTGTCTAAGCCAATGTTTAGATGGGTTTTTCCAATATTATCATCAATCATTTTTATAGTTTCAGGTCTTAAGTTTAGTCCTTAATCCATCTTGAGTTGATTTTTGTATAAGATGAGAAATGAGGATCCAGTTTCATTCTCCTACATGTGGCTTGCCAATCATTCCAGCACCATTTGTTGAAAAGGGTGTTCTTTCCCCATTGTATGTTTTTTTGTTTGCTTGTTTGTTTTTTGCTTTGTCAGAGATCGGTTAGCCGTCAGTGTTTGGGTTTATTTCTGGGTTCCCTATTCTGTTCCATTGGCCTATGTGCCTATTTTTACAGAAGTACCATGCTGTTTTTGGTGATTATGGCCTTTATAGTATAGTTTGAAATCAGGTAGTGTGATGCCTCAAGATTTGTTCTTTTTGCTTAGTCTTGCTTTGGCTATGTGGGCTGTTTTTTGGTTTCATATGAATTTTAGAATTGTCTTTTCTAATTCTGTGAAGAATGATGGTGATATTTTGATGGGGATTGTATTGAATTTGTAGATTCCTTTTGCCAGTATGATCATTTTCATAATATTGATTCTACTCATCCATGACCATGGGATATGTTTCCATTTGTTTGTGTCATCTACAATTTCTTTCAGAAGTGTTTTATAGTTTTCTTTGTAGAAGTTTCTCGACTCCTTGGTTAGGTATATTCCTAAATATTTTATTTTATTTTATTTTTGTGGCTATTGTAAAATGAGTTGAGTTCTTGATTTGATTCTCTGGTTGCTTTCAGTGTATAAAAGAGCTACTGATTTGTGTAGATTAATCTTATATCTGGAAACTTTGTTGAATTCTTTTACCAGTTCTAGGAGCTTTCTGGAGGAGTCTAGGGTTTTCAAGGTAAATGATCACATCATCAGCAAACAGTGACAGTTTGACTTCCTCTTTACCGATTTGGATGCCCTTTATTTCTTTCTCTTGTCTGATTGCTCTGGCTAGGAGTTCCAGTACTATGTTGAAGGGGAGTGGTGAGAGTGGGCATCCTTGTTTTATACCAGTTCTCAGAGCGAATACTTTCAGCTTTTCCCCATTCAGTATTATGTTGGTTGTGGGTTTGTCACAGATGGCTTCTATTACATTAAGGTATGTCCCTTACATGCTGATTTTGCTGAGAGTTTTAATTATAAAGTGATGCTGGATTTTGTCTAATGTTTTTTTCTGCATCTATTGAGACGATCATGTGATATCTGTTTTTAATTCTGTTTATGTGGTGTATCACATTTACTGACTTGTGTATGTTAAACCACTCCTGCATCCCTGGTATGAAACCCACTTAATCATGGAGAATTATCTTTTTGATATGTTGTTGGATTCGGTTAGGTAGTATTTTGTTAAGAATCTCAGCATCTATGTTCATCAAGGATATCAGTTTCCTTTTTTGTTATGTCCTTTACTGCTTTTGGTATTAGGGTGATGCTGGCTTCATAGAATTAATTAGGGAGGGTTTCTTCTTTCTCTGTCTTGTGGAATAGTGTCAAAAGCATTGGTATCAATTCTTCTTTGAATGTCTGATAGAATTCTGCTGTGAATCCATCTGGTCTTGGACTTTTTTTGTTCATAATTTTTTAATTACCATTTCAATCTCACTGTTTGTTTTTGGTCTGTTCAGGGTATCTAATTCTTCCTTATTTAAGCTACGAGGGTTGTAATTTATCTATCTCTTCTAGGTTTTCTAGTTTATGTATGTAAAGGTGTTCATAGTAGCCTTGAACGATCTTTTATATATGAGTAGTGTTAGTTATAATATCTCGTTTCATTTTTTGGTGAGTTTATTTGTATTTTCTCTCTTCTTTTCTTGGCTAATCTTGCTAATGGCCTGTCAATTTTATTTATTTTTTCAAAGAGCCAGGTTTTTATTTCATTTATCTTTTGTATTGTTTTTGTTTCAACTTCATTTAGATGTGCTCCGATCTTGGTAATTTCCTTTCTTCTGCTGGGTTTGGGTTTGGTTTGTTCTTGTTTCTCTAGTTCCTTGAGGGGTGACCTTAGAATGTCAGTTTGCACTCTTTCAGTCTTTGTGATGTAGGCTTTTAGGGCTATGAACTTTCCTCTTAGCACTGCCTTTGCTTATCTCAGAGGTTTTGGTAGGCTATGTCATTATTGTCATTCAGTTTGAAGTTTTTAATTTCCATCTTGATTTTGTTTTTGACTCAATGCTCATTCAGGAGCAGGATATTTAATTTCCATGTTTTTGAAGGTTCCCTTTGTAGTTGATTTCCACAGGTAGAAGGAAATCTCTAGCTGAACTTTGTAACAATTTAAATAGGGCAAGAAGCCTCCTGGCCAGAACTGGGGGGAAGGTACAAATCTGATGTGCGGACTCCACAGGCGGGGAAAGAACCAAGCCATTTCACTGTAGTCTGAGAGAGTGCTTGAAATAACTTCAATTTTTTTTTTAATGTATTAAGGCTCATTTTATGGTCTAATATATAGTCTATCTTGGAGAAAGTTCCATGTGCTGTTGAATAGAATGTATATTGTGCAGTTGTTGGATAAAATGATCTCTATATATGTTAAGTCCATTTGTTCCAAGGTACCCCTCTGGCTGCCCTCCTGATGGATCCCCGTGGCGCCAGGCAGGAATGGCCTACTTGGGGACGCAGCGAGCTCCCAGGGCCTTTCTGCTGCTTCCTCTACCCCTGTATTTTGCTCAGCTCTCTAAATGGACTCAGCTTCAGGTAAAGTCAGAAACTTCTCCTGCAAAAAGACCTACAGTTTCTCCAGTAGGGGTGTGTGTTGGGAGAGGAGGGTATTCCTTTCCCATTTCTGCAGTTGGCACACTCACAGCATTTGGGGTGTCTTCCAGGTCCTGCAGGAGCAGTCCGCTTCGTTCAGAGTGTCTATGGGTCTTCTCGGGATTGCTGGTTTGTTCTTGCAGTTGATCTGGAGCTAAAAGTCATAACATAAGCCTTGGCATGCTGCTCTGTTGGAGCTGCAATCTAGTCCTGCCTCCCATCTGCCATGATGATCCCCCAATCTTTTTTGCATGGTTGTGTTTTATTCTTTGAAGAATGCTTCTAAAACATCACATTAAGTCAAGATGAAAGGTGAAGTTCAAAATCGACAGTTTTTAAAGGATAAGTTATAAGATATGTAATGACTGTTCACTCTACTAAATCTTAAACTGGTTAACATGATTGAATACCCATCAATCCACTGGGCAAATTGGAACATGTGGTAAATACAATTCTTTATCCACACATCAGATTTACCATTATATGCAGGTGAAGGTAGTTGGTAACATCTTATATATAATTATTTCACTTGAAGGTCAATTTATGCAATGATGTGGGGGTGTCAGTGTGAAGTGATTGCATAAAATAAGAAACGGGGACTCAAAAGTTCTGGTTCAGCCTACACAACATAGCAAGACCCTGTCTCTTCAAAATTTAAAAAAAAAATTAACTGGACATTATGGCATGCACCTGTAGTCTAAGCTACTCAGGAAGCTGGGGTGAGAGGATTGCTTGAGCTCAGGAGGTTGGGGTTGCAGTGAGCAACGATCGCTGATAGCACCAGCCTGGGTGACAGAGCAAGACCCTGTCTCTTAAAAAGAAAAACAACAGCAAAAACAAACAAACAAAAAAAACCAAGTTATGGCTTTAAAAACTTTATCAGTTTCATCTTCAATTGATCAGGGCCCCAGGTAAAAAATGCCCAACACATGATAACATGTAAATAACGTACCCGCCCACAGTGCTCTTACTGTATGATTTTATATCCCTTTTATAAATGCCATAAGCATCTGGAAATAAGGGAAAAGTGATTTTAAGGATGTTACTATGTGCTCCAGCTTTTTGAAGTTATTAATATATGTTTACATTTTAACACATTTTTCCTATAAACTCATCTTGCTTTCTCAACTGTAGCAATTCTCACAAGAACATGTTGACTCCAGGGCACAAGGCTTCAAATAATTACTGTATTAGAGGAATTGGCACTGCCCTAGAGGACCAGTATACTCTGTGCAGAATCTTTATTTACAAACACTTCTTTATAAAAAGAGAAGTAGGAGGACCAGTTTTTTGATAAACTCTACTCTTGCAAACAAACCCAAGCCACAGGCTATATGGAGAACACAATAGAACAACTCCATGATGAGGCTCTACCACCATCAAAAACAAAAATCCCCCTCCTGGTTCCCATCTCAAACAATATTGAAACAAATATAAGGGGTGAGCACTTTGAATTAAGCATTATTCAGCAGGCACATACTATGCAAGGGAAGGATTGCAGTTAACTATTTTAACTTGGGGACCAGAGATGTTAGCTGAGTGATGAGCATAGCTATCAGTGTTCACAATTAGTCTTTAAAAATTGTTTATCAGAGATTTCAGTGTCTTCAAAGAGATAAATATCTTCTTTGAGGATGTTTAATTTTCAATGTCACTTTCAGGCCTATAAACAGGAACATTTTCTTTCCAGATTTCTACCAAAGAGCTTTAAAAAACCTATAAAATTTTGAGCAAACCATAAAACTTCTCTAAGCCTGTTTCCTATACCTGTGGAATGAGTAGAATAACACTTCCATGTGTAGGAAAAGTCTGTTGGCATAGTTGGGTGTCATTCACAATGAAGGCCAGATTACTCACAACAAAGAAGGTCAGGCAAATGGAATGGAAAGCAATGAAGCAGGCCCCAGCCCCGTCCACTAGCAAGGTCTGGTAATTGGCCAGGAAGAGAGGTTTGCATGCAATTGGATCCTGGACCAAAATAGATGTCTTAGTGTTACGGGAAAGGGGTCCTGATCCAGACTCCAAGAGACCACTCTTGAATCTTGCCCAAGAAAGAATTCAGGGCCAGTCCATACAGAAGGTGAAAGCAAGTTTATTAGGAATGTAAAGGAATAAAAGAATGGCTACTCCATAGACAGAGTAGCCCTGAGGGGTCTGGTTGCCCATTTTTATGGTTATTTCTTGATGATATGCTAAATGAGGAGTGTATTATTCATGCCCCCTTTTTAGGCCATATAGGGTGACTTCCTGACATTGCCTTGACATTTGTAAACTGTGATGGCACTGGTGGGAGTGTAGCAGTGAGGATCACCAGAGTACACTCTCATCGCCACCTTGGTTTTGGTGGGTTTTAGCTGGCTTCTTTACTGCAACCTGTTTTATCAGCAACGTCTTTCAGACCTGTATCTTGTGCTGACCTTCTGTCTCATCCTGTCATATAGAATGTCTTAACTGTCTGGGAATGCAGCCCAGTAGGTCTCAGCCTCATTTTACACAGCCCCTATTCAAGATGGAGTTGCTCTGGTTTGAACGCCTCTGACACTAGGACCTTCAACCCAAGAGCCACATTTTAAAATTGGCAGTTGTGCTCTCAGGCAAGTTGTGATGTACAGAAAAACAAAAGTAACCAGGTTATAGCACTAAGTATTTGCTTCCTAGTCAAATATTGGGAGAAGCAGCTGGATAAGAGTCAATAAGAAGAACAGTTGCTTGGAGGAGAAAATCTCTGACCTGGAGAGGGAGATTAGTCGCAACAGCCTCAGTCAGTGTCCAGATTTACACAGCACCAGCCTTGAACCCAGAATGTAGGCTAAATGCAGACGGACCTAATGAAATTGTCAGTGGGTCTAAATAGAAACATATGTCATTTTCTGTCTTCACTCAATCTCTCCCTCTCTGTTCTCTTCTTTCCTTCTTTTTCTCATTCTTTCTTTCCTTTTTTCCTTCCTTCTTAGCTTTGATGGGGTCCAGGACATGCCACCCCAAAAATAACTGTAGAAGACCAGAATATGCCAAGTATGCCTCTTGGGCACAAGAATTACTTGAGCTGGCTATTTGAGAAACAGCAGACACAGAAGAAGCTCTAAAAAATCACTCTTTTTAAAAAGAAATGTATGTCTATAAAGGAAATCTCCATTTGTAAGGACATCTCTCTCTGTACCAGGAAGAGAAACATGACTAACTCACTAGAGACTCTTAGTCAATGAAGAAGGCATCCATTTAAATCTGCATAACAAGACTTACCCTTGTTTTACAGTGCATTTCGTGCTTCAGAGATCAATGGGATTTAAGATGTCTAAGACAACTCTTTGGGATCTACTCTAGATATCTACTCATTTCTCTGGGTTATCTCCCATGTATATAGGATGTATACATGTTATTAAATTTCTGATGTTTTTTCTGTTATTAATCTTTTTCTTTCTGGGAGTCCCAGATGAGAACTCATGAAAAGTGAAGAGAAAATGATTTTTCCTCCCCTATACCTTCTTTTCTTCCTTCCTTCCTTCCTTTCTTCACTATATATTCGCTGGAGTTCAGAGGAAGCGCACAGCTGCTTCAGGCAACTGACTGATACGTATCTGTTTTACAAGAGGAAATGTCTTGGGGGCTGGTGTAGAGGCATGCACAGTGACATGTGGGTGGATATCTAAAATTCTATAAACCAGAGTAAAATAAAAGGCTCTGTGAGGCCGTCTACCTAAATACTGAAAATAAGCAATAAACTGCCTCAACGCGGGTAAAGGGAATTAAAATTCATTTACAGCAGTTGGATAGATGATATGAGCAGAAACAGAACACAACGAATTTAGAGCTCACTTCAATAATTGTGGAGATTTTACTACATCGGTTCTTACAGTGAGCTTATCTGCTTTTTACAGATGTGGGACTTAAAGAAATTTGATAAACTTCCTTTCTAGGCTGTATATTAAAGAGAAGGATATTTCTTTTACAACAGGCAAAGTATGAAAAAGAATATTCAAATGTTGTATACATATATATAGATGTGTGTGCATGTGTGTGTGTCTGTGTATCTTGTAAATATATTCTCATCCTTATTCTGAGTTTATCTTAGGAGAGAGCTGCCGCATAGCTTAGCCACACCTCTCACACTTGGCTCCATTACTGTTTTCTTGTTAAATATTTATTGTTTTAAGGAGGAGGGAATTTGCATATAATGCTGCAAGAAGGAGCCAATTGGTGAGTGGCATTGTCCTCAGGGACAAATGAGCTTCCCCAGTGACTTGCAGAAAGATGTTTCAGCTGTTAAGGGGAAATCCAAGCTCTGTAAAATATTTTGAAGAGGTTTATTCCGAGCTAGTATGAGTGACCATGGCCCAGGAAACAGTCTCAAGAGGTCCTGCGAAAGTAAGCCCATGGCAGTCAGACTACAGTTTGGTTTTATGCATTTTAGGGAAGCAAGAGCAATGGCAAAGGCATAAATCAATACATGGAAGGTAAACATTTGTTCAGCCTGGAAAGGCAAGATATCTTGAAGCAGGGGGCTTACAGGTTATATGTAGATTCTGCAATTCTTTAATTTGCTTTTGGATAAAGGAGTGAAGCTTTGTCTAAACTTAGACTCTAAAGACTTGAAGTCAGTACAAAGGACTGCTTAAGAGAAAAGGGGGTCTCCTATCTGCCATGTGATGCTATAGCACAGGTTGGAAAGTAAGCCACATTATACCAGGTTAATTTCTAAAAGTCAGATTTTATGGTTTGTAGAGGGTGACTTAACCCTTGCCTTGTATGGCTTTAAGTCTTATTTATAATTTGGTATTTTATTGCCACAAAGAGTCTGTCCTGAAACTTTTATAATCTCCATTTTGACATTAATGTTGGTCAGTTATGTCTAAACTTCAAAAGAGAGGCTATATAATGAGGCATGTACAACCCGCCTTCCTGTCATGGCCAAGAATTTAGTTTTCCAGGCCTCTCCCTGCCAAGAAGAAATCCATTCAGTTGGCTGTGGGGCTTGGGGTTTTATTTTTAGTTTACATAACCCAGAATTGTAGCTACCTTTTAGTAACTTAACTGCAGGTGAGTTCACAGTAACTTATGAACTAAACCTAGGAGTTTATGAAACAAGCCCTTGAAAATGTTGTACAGCTCCATGGGACCCAGTCCCGTGCTATCTGCTGATGTGTCTGAGACATGCTCCTAGCTACCAGGATTTGTGGGTCTCAAACTTTCTGACAGGCAGAATGAGAGAGGCAGAGGGGAGTGAACTATGTGGATCCCACCAGGTCCTGACTGTCATTTATCAAAATCTTGAAACTACACAGGTGATGAAATCAGAGCTCTTGTTTGTAAGGAAGACTGAAGATCACAGGTAAGAGAGGAGACTGACAGCTTCAGCTTCTCTTAAGTGCTCACACCAGGTAAATCTGGCTACATGACTAATTTTATGCAGAACAGAGCTCATTGATCCAGTATAAAAGAAATTTCCATGCAGAGTTACAGAAACTGAATGCCACATTTCTAAGCAAAGCACCCTTCCTTAGGCACCGTGGATTAGCCTTTCCATGCTAACAGGCATGGATGGAGACAATTTCTTTAGCAGTCCCACAGTGTATTGAAAATTCAATACAATAATTTCCCAACACACACACACACTTACATACGCACTCACTCACATTCCTCTGGGCATTTGATGACTATTTCAGAAGATGATATAAATAACAACAGCCCCTACCACAAATGTATCAGGACCTTGGCATACATTACCTCTTATATTCTCATGATGACAAGAGTGTGAGACATTGTAATCACCCCCATTTCTCAGATAGGAAACCTGAGGCTTAAGGCCAAAATCACACAGCAGCAAGAGGTGAAGCCAATATTAGGAGAAGGTCTACACTGATGCAAGATTTTTCTCAGCCCCTTTGCCAGACTCACAGTATGGATGGCCATGCTACTAAGCTCACCACACTCAGCCCCCTGCAGGAGGGAGCATGTGAGCAAGTGAGAGCAGGATCCGGCCAGCCCCTCTGAGCACTAACACAGGAGCAAGCTCTGTGCAGGGCTTGCGGCCAGACCAGGCATGTCACCTCATGGGGAACGTGGTGGCACCCAGGCAAGGCTGCCCACAACCCCAAAGCCCCAGAGGGGGTGTTAGTGTGCCAGTTAGCTCTTTTAGTTTCACCATCCACAGCCCAATGGACAGTGGTGTGTTAGCAGTTCAGTGGGCCCGTGGCCCCATCAATAGGGTGGCTGCCCTCCATCAGCAAGGGAAAAGGGCCAGTGTGACAGCCTTTCTGAGTACCTGCACACAGTGGGTCCTGAGCTCTTGTCCAGCATTCAAGAAGAATGAGGTCACACTGACAAATTGAAGGACAGTGAAGGAGGATAATTTTATTGAGTGATGAAAACAGCCCCCAGCAGAGAGGGGAGCTGGAAAGGGAATGGGAAGGGCAGGTCATCTTCCCCAAAGTCAGGAGGTCTCTTCCTTGAAGTCAGGCCTCTCTGTCTAACAACTGAGTCTGGGGTCTTTATAGGCCCAGGATGGGGGTGGCATGGGCTATAGGTAGTATTGGAAAATGCAAAATCTGATTAGTTAAAAGGCATTATTCAGAAAGAATCAATCAGGAGAGAGTAAGCAAACAGGAATAGAAGTTCTCACTCTGGGCCATGGGTTTTAGTCTGTTTTTGGCTTGAAAGTGGAATTTCACCAGGGACCCGCCACTGTCTGCCTAGGATTTCTCTGCCTCCTGCCTCTATTAATATGATGTGTGCTTCCAACTGCTATCCTCTCCAGGTTGCCTAATATGCATGGTAAGGATACCTTTAATTTTGCCAAAGAAGACATTAACATAGCTACCATGTAGGTTATTCCAACCTGCCTACATCCAATTCAATAGATTAATCAAACTGGAAGAAAAGCAAAACTAAGAAAAACTTTTATGGAAACCATAAGAATTGAGATTCTACTCAAATGAATGTCATGAAAATGACTCGTCCCATTCTCTATTCCTATAACTAGTTCTCTAGCTCTTAATATTGGGTCTAGTTTCCATTTGCTGAGGTTACACTTCATTACACAGAATTCCTTAAAAATAAAAACATCAAACATCAAAGCAGACTTGTTTTCTGACCTATTTTTGATGATCATTGAAGACAATGAGGTTTCTGTTCATCTCCTTCTCCTTGATGTTCTTTCTTTATGATTACCCCCATCTTTTGTAATTCATTACACCCCAAGGCAATTAATACATTTTGTGAAATGCGCAGCTTTAAAAGAAATCTCCATGCAGAGTTACAGAAACTGAATGCCACATTTCTAAGCAAAGTATCCTTCCTTAGGGCACTGTGGATTAGCCTTTCCATGCTAACAGGCATGGATGGAGACAATTTCTTTAGCAGTCCCACAGTGTATTGAAAATTCCCTGACCACAATTGTTCTTTTTAAACGAGTCCTTTGGTGGCTGCCTAAGATAAGTTACATCTATGTTTCTCTGCCTCTAAACCCAGCTGTTGCTCATTTAGTCACTTAGCTGAGGATGCCAGCCTCTTCATGGAGATAGAAATTAAACATAGACCAATCTGAAATTTTCTGTAATTGTGAAGTTATATCCCACCTCCAAACAGGACATAGGAGAGCTCTGGCCTAAAGCCTTGGCCTTTCAGGACTTCTGGGCCAGCTGTCATTTGCCTAAAATCTGTCATCAAACTGAACTGGGGTTCACTCACCTGGCAGAGTAAAACCACATGTCCATACGGAGGTTTGAAGTGAAAGAAAGGAAGGCATTTATTTGCAGGGCAAGGAGAATTGGGCAGCTAACACTTAAATCTTGACCTTCCCAATGGCATGCAAGTAAGTTTTTTAAAGGCAGGGTTAAATTCCAGCAGAAGCTATATGCAAAAACATAAATCAATACACAGAGGTCACACATTGGTTTGGCCAGGTCATAGGTAGATTCTAAGATTTTCTGTTTGCAATTGGTTAAGAAAGAAGATTTGTTTAAAAATTTGGGGTCAGCAGAAAAGAATGTTAGCTCTGGCTGTTGGGTATGACTCCCTCCAGGTCCCTCAGGAAGAATTTGGGACAAAGAACAGTGGTCAGAGTTGTCTTTGGTTCCCCTTTATCTGACATCTATGTGCCAGTGGATCCACTGGGCAGGAGTTCAGCTTTATGAGAAATAACTCAGGGATATGTGTTGAGATGTTATCTTTAGTTTTGTAAGCACTTGATGGGTTCATCTTGCCCACTGCCCAGATAGAGCCAATATATCAAGACAGAGAACTTGCAATAGAAAAAGAGTTTAAGACCTGTAGAGCTGGCTAAATGGAAGGCTGGAGTTGTATTATTACTCACATCAGCCTATTCAAAAATTTGGAGGCTAGAGATATTAAATGATAGTTTGGCAGGCAGGAAGCTAGGGAATGGGTGCTGCTGAATGGTAGGGGATGCAATTACAGGGGTGTGGAAAATGGTCCTCCTGTGCTGAGTCTGCTTCTGGGTGGGGGCCAAAGAACCAGTTGAGTCTTGAGTCTCAGGTCCGGACGGAAACATCCAGACATCAGAGACCCAAAAGTCTGAAAACACATATCAAAAGGCCAATCTTAGGTTCTACAATAGTAATGATATTCACAAGAGTAATTGAGAAAGGTACAGATCTTGCGACCTCCAGAACAATGGCTGGTAATGGTTTAACTATGCCTACATCTTAGCAGAATTCAGGCCCCTCTCATAATCCTATACTTATGACCTTTTATTAGTTTTATAAAGGCCGTTTTGTTTTAGGAAGGACTATTACCACTTAAACAATAAACTAAATTTCTTCCAAAGTTAGCTTGGCCCACTTCCAGGAATGACCAAGGGCAGTTTGGAGGTTAAAGGCAAGATGAAGTTGGTTAGGTCAGATCTCTTTCGCTGTCATAATCTTCTCACTGTTTTCATTTTTGCAAAGGCACTTTCATTTTCTATGCAGAACCAAACACCCCATGATTCTAACTTCCTTAGCTATTGTTTTAAGCTACTATTACTTTCTTGCTTATCAAGTTGCTTATTTAATTCTCAGGGCTAGCTAGGTGCCTGAAATTTCCCTTGAAGGAACTCATTTCCCTTATTTTCATGCTTATGGGGAGGAGGAGTTCAGGCCCCTAGGAGGGGCCCCTGCTTCATCTCAAACCTAAGCCAATCATGAACAAAGAAACCCAGACTCTCCCCAGTCAACACTGTACCTCAGCACGCGTGTCAAAAATGTCATGGGGTTTGTTGAAGCAGTGAAAATTAAGGGTTTTCTTTCTTGTTTTATTTGACTGAGTTAATGCTTCCAAGAACTGGGTCATAATAAAATTTCTGTGATTTTTTCTTTAACCAAAGTTTTTATAAGTTGAGCCAAAGATATGTGGCATTGATGGCATTCTGTTAGCTTTATAATACATACTTAATGTAAGAGAAGATAAAAGGGATCGTTAACACCATTTCAATGCTCTTCAAAAGAGAAATAATGAAGAGGTGGTAAGGGAGGACTGGACAATGACCACCCAAAGGAGGATGCTAACATTTCAATTAAGCAGTTTAAATATAGCTCTATTGAAGTCAAACTCAGGTATTAACCGAGGAGCCTAAATATTTCCCACTGTCTAACAGAACACAAGTAACTGAACCTTCCAAAATCTTAATTTTTTTCATCTGTAAAACACAGCTTACAATGCCGTCTCTCAACAAAGAGCTGTTGAGAAGGTTATTTGAAGTCATGTATGTGAAAGTGCTCTGTAAACTGAAGGGTTGCCACAATAGGAGTACAACACAGTCAAGAGGACAGAGCATAATGGGACTTTGTTCTCATTCTGCCTGTCTAACCGGCTGCAGAAAGCTATGCCTTTCTTTCCTTTCTCTTCTGTTTCTTGTCTCCCTCTAAATCCACCGGGTGTGTGTGTGTGTGTGTGTGTGTGTGTGTGTGTGTGTGTGTGTGTGTGTTTATGTGTTAAAGGAACTCAAACTATTTCATCCCAAAACATACTTCTTTGACATATTTTGAGATAGCTACTCAGAGAACCGGCAAACAGAAGTAGCCTGGCTAAGCTGTCTTTTCTGGGGAAGATTTACATCTGCAGAAAAATCTGCATTAACACAGCCGAGGCCTTCCTTTGTCTGGATCTAGGAAAGATTAACTGAGTCTGATATCTTAAAGGTCTAAAACAAACACATACTGTCTATTCCCTTTGAGGGCTGCAACCTCAAAGATTCCATCTACATAACAAGACCACCTTTGCTAGCCAAGCCTCCTCTTCTCTCCCTTCCATAACCTGTCCTGCTACTATAACCTGATTTAGCACCTTAACCTGTTTTTGGCCATCTTCTGAGCTCCCCTTTTTTCTGCAACTTCAAAATGCTATATGAGGTTCTGAACACTACTGCGGGTGGGGGAAAGCACTCTGTGGCTCTCCCTCATGTGAATGTTAACAAATTTCTTTCTCCAAATAACCTCCTTTGTGAGTTGGTGCGTGCGTGCATGTGTGCGTGTGCATATGTGGTGTGTATGTATTGCACTGCTCAACCACATCTAGTTCATAGGCTTGCTGCCCCACACTATCTTTCTTGGTGGTATTCAGCTTTGACTTCTCCTGAGTTAGGCTGCCTTTGCCTGTGCACCTACCATCAGTGAATTCCTTTGCTTGCCTTCTTGGACCCCGCTCTCCTTTCCTCTTCTAGTATAGGCTGATCCTCTGCCATCTCCTTTGCTAACAACTCTTAATTACCCTAAACTCGTAATATTGGATTATATTAGCCCCAGTTCTTAAACATCTGCCTTCCTCTAGCCCCATACCTTTCTGGGTGATCTCTTTATCCAAGGTGCTTTCAAATACCTTCCATATGCCAATTACTCTAGCTTCATCGTGTCCCCTAAACACTAGACTGTAGACGTGGCTATTCAACTTGTACTGGTTTTCTAGAGCTGCTGTAGCAAAATACCGCACACTGGGTGGCTTAAACAACAGAAATTTATTCTCTTACAGTTCTGAAGGCTGGAAGTTTGAGATCAAGATGCCAGCAGGGTTGGTTTCTCCTTTGGCCCCTCTCCTTGGCTTGCTTTCTCCTTGTGTCTTCACACGGTCTTCCCTCTCTGTGTGCCTGAGTCCTAATCTCCTCTTCTTATAAAGACACTAGTCATATTGGATTAGGGGCCACCCATATGACCTCATTTTAACTTAACCACCTCTTATAAGATTCCATCTCCAAATACACTCACATTCTGCAGTACTGGGGCATTAGGACTTTAGTATATCAATTTGAGGAGTACACAATTCAGCCCATCACACAAGTAGACACTCGATTCCTCTGCTGGAATGAATAATGGTCATCTTAAACTTAACTAGCCAAAACTGATCACATCCCACTCCACCCCCTTCCCCACCTCCAAAAACTTGCTTTTCTCTCAGTGTCCCCATCTTCATTCAGTCTCTGCTCAATGTCTCGTCCTTTCTAATACAGACATTGAATAGAGACTATCAGCTACTCTCCAGCCCCACATCATGTTATATATTGATATGTTTATTGTCTGTCTCCCACTAGAATGCATTCAGGGCAGGGATTCTGTTGTGTTCATTGCCTCATCTCTAGCACTTGGAATCGTTAACTAATATATAATAGTTGCTTAATAACTAGTTCTGAATGAATAAATATAATGAACACAACAACTTTATTCAATAGGTATATTAATTCTCCATTTAAGAGGTGAGGAAATAAAATTCAGGGAAAATAAGTAACTTTCTCTAGGATATAGAGCTCCTAAGGAATGAAGCTATGATTTAAACCCAGGTAATCTGAATCCAGGCTAATAAGCAATAACATTCCAGTGTGGAAAATGCTATTTCTGCAAGAGCATGGGGTATATTAGAGCCCTTAGGAAAGGAATCTAACCTAGGAGTTAAAATGGGAGATCACCAGGTAAAGAAGTAAGGTAGAAGAAAGTCCCAGGCTGAGGCAACCTCACACATGCAGGTGAGGTGAGATGCTAAAGCAGTTTGGTGCTCAGTAAATAGTCAAATGAATGAATGAATATGCCATTACTATATTGTATAAACCCAGAGAAATCAGAGCACATTATCCCAGGCTGATAATGAAGCTGTCAGAATTAATGACTTCAAGCCAAATATATTATGGTACCAGTGTCGGTCAACAAGGTCACAACTACAATTAAGATCTAGTTCTAACTTCATTAGAGCCATAGGGAAATGGTAAAGTTAGCAGGAACTTGTAGTATGTTTCAGACCTATAAGACTGTATGAGGAATTGATAACTCACTAATGGAGGCAATCAAAACCCAAATCCTTTACAATTCATAGCAGAAAAGCAACAGATACAGAACTGCATATATAAAGAGAAAAATGGGCCGGGTGCGGTGGCTCAAGCCTGTAATCCCAGCACTTTGGGAGGCCGAGACGGGCGGATCACGAGGTCAGGAGATCGAGACCATCCTGGCTAACACGGTGAAACCCCGTCTCTACTAAAAAAAAAATACAAAAAACTAGCCGGGCGAGGTGGCGGGCGCCTGTAGTCCCAGCTACTCGGGAGGCTGAGGCAGGAGAATGGCGTGAACCCGGGAGGCGGAGCTTGCAGTGAGCTGAGACCCGGCCACAGCACTCTAGCCTGGGCGACAGAGCGAGACTCCATCTCAAAAAAAAAAAAAAAAAAAAGAGAAAAATGATATCCTAAAACCAATTAAACCTGGGTTATTTAAACTTGAATAATTTTTATTTCACCAAAAGAGCCCATTTTAGTTTTCATTATGTTGATTTGACAATGAAAACTCATTTGTGATATTAAGTAAAATAATTAGTAGAATTTTGAAAGTTAGTCAAGATTTGAATGACCAGAAAAGTTGAGAAATTAACTCCTGGGGTGTTCCCCTCTCCGATACAATGTTACCAAGGGTTAGGATTCTCATTTAGGACTGCCAGTCGCACCTAGAGTTGAAGTTACTTAGCATATACATCCTATCACCAGCCTATGCTGAAGTGCTGTAAAGTTGATCATAAGCATTGTAACCCATAGGAGCTGGAGAGGCTGCGGTGTTTTGTCCAATTCCAGATATGTACTTTGAGAAAAGAAAGCATGTTACTACCTGGACCAAACGATACTATTAATAATCAAATCCAGCCTAGGGAAAATTATTTATTCAAAAATATGCTATTGTAAGACAATCACTGGACTCCCTGACATCTTTCACATTTATCAATTTGATTCATCTACAATATTCTTTAGCTCCATCTATAGTCCCAGGAAGAATTAAAAATACAGTCATGAAAAATGTTTGTCAAATTCCACGTAAAACCCTGTGAAAATATTGACTGGAATGAGACTGAAGTTTCAGATTAACTGGCAAGGGACTGTTATCTCTAGGATATTGAATCCAACATTTATGATGGTGGTTTGTGTTTCTATATATTTAGTTCTAGTTACATATCCTGGAGCAGTTTCTCAGTCTCCGCACTATTGACATTTGATGCCAGATAATCCTATGTTCTCAGTGCATCGCAGGATGTTTAGCAGTATCCCTGATCTCTATCTACCTGATACCAATAGGATGTCCTACCCAGATGTGACAAGCAAAAATGTCTCTGGACATTATCAAATGTCCCCTGATGGCAAAAAATGATTTTCTGTTGAGAACCACTGCTCTAAAGAAACTCTTGCACATATTATCAAGGAGCCATGAACAAAATTATTTATTGCAGCATTGTTTGTAATGCAAGATATTAGAAACAACTTTATCATTCATTACTAAGAGTATGAATCAATAAACCTTGGCTTATTTCTATAACAAAACTATGCAGCAGCAGAAAGTAAAATTGAATAAACTAGATCTATCTCCTATCTATAAATGTGAATAAATCTTTAAAAACATAATGTCAAATTAAAAAAGCAAATTGCGTAAGACTAGTATCATGTGGTACCAGTAATCTATATTTTAAGTACTTCAACCAATATCCTAATTACTCTCAAATAATACTATTTTCTTCTTAAGAGACAGAGTCCAACTCTGTTGTTCAGGCTGGACTCAAACTTCTAGGCAACTCTCCCATCTCAGCCCCCCAAACAATACTTTAAATATAGTAAGATAGTTAAAGAGACAAAAAAAAAACCATGGTGGGGGCCTTTATCTTTAGATTTTTCAATGATATTTCTTTATAAACAAAAGTGATATGGAAAATTTATGGCAAAAAATAATGTATTTTATGTCTTGATGGTAGATTAATGCATATCTGTTACATTATTATCTGTACATTTCTGCACACTTGAAGTATTTTATAATAAAAAATACAAAATATAATTAAATTTTTGAATAGATCCATGAGCAATCTTTTGAATGATCAATTGAAATTGGAAAGCGTGATGGTTAACTTTAGGTGTCAGCTTGACTGGACTACGGGATGCCTAGAGAGCTGGTAAAGCACTAATCCTGGGTGTGTCTGTGAGGGTGTTTCTGAAAGAAATGGGGGTAATGGGTATGTGAGTTGGTGGACTGAGTGGAGAAGATCTGTCCTCAATGTAGGCAGGCACCATCTATCTAATTGCCTAGGGGGTCCAGATAGCAAAAAAAGAAAAAAAGAAAAGAAAAAGTAAAGGAATTCACTCTCTCTTATGAAGCTGGGACATCCTTCTTCTCCAGCATTTAGACATCAGAACTCCAAGTTCTCTGGCCTTTGGACTCCAGGACTTGCACCAGCACATCTTCCTTCTTCCCACACCTGTGGGTTCTCAGGTTTTCAGCCTTAGACTGAGAGTTACACAATAACTTCCCTGGTTCTGAGGTCCTCAGACTTGGACTAAGCCACATTACCAACTTCTCTGGTTTTCCAGCTTACAGATGGCCTACAGTGAACTCTTCAGCCTTCATACTCATGTGAGCCTATTCCCCTAATAAATCCCCTCTTATGTATAAATATTTTTTTCTATTGGTTCTTGCATGATAGATGCACCTGTCAGCAACAACTTAAACATACTCTGAGAATAACCCTACAGGCTAAGAAGAATGCATGTTCGGAGTTCTGAGCTAAGGAATTCGTAAGTGACCAACCTGGAGATTCACTCCTAATAGGGAGGACATCTGAACCGCTGGCCCATTCCTTGGCACACAGGCCATACAAGAGACTGAGGCCGTTTGTTTTTCAGTTAAATGAAGGTTGCTAGATGGCGGTTGCTAGGTGAAGGTTGCTAAGTAAAAATGCTATGTAAACTTCATGCTTTTTACAAAGGGTGGCAGTTTCTCTGTCCAGCCCACCACTCTTAGACTGCCCTGTATATAAGTCCTCAACAAACTCTATGTCTCATTCACTGGCTCCTGGTCTGTTCTTCAGTCTCTCAGACATAGTGCCATCCCTATTGGAGTCAATAGGGGTCTGGCACATCAGACTCCTCTGTCTCTGAAGAATCCTGACAAATACAGAAAGTTTGTACTTTCTCCAGAGTAATTTATTTTCAAATGCTTCCTTAGACCTTTTAAATAGTTTCTGAATTCCCCTCTACACTCATTTGTAAATGAGAGCTAAGTATTTATTTCAAATCAGTATTATTCATCAGTCAATAATGCAAGTGCTGCAAAATTTGCTCATAGACTAGATGCTGGATCTGCCAAAGAAGCCTTTAAATTGTCCAAACAGAAAACACTCTTAATTGACCTTGGTGACATTAAAAGATTCAAACTTTGACAGAGTATTTAATGTTTAAATCATGCCAAGTAGTATGCTGCATACTTAGTTTGGAAGGCTTAGATTGGCAGTGAAGATCGTCTCTATCTCTGGGATAAAAGAACTGGATACTTTGGCTGACCTATAAAGGGCTCTGTTACTACTTTTTACAAATGCTATAGTTTTACAAATGCCCTTCCTTCTCCAACTACGACAAACATAATGAGCTCACAGGTATAATTAGAACTTGGCCCTTGTAGTCAATACTTGTAAATTTATGTTGCCACAGTATCCATTTTGAGTACAGGATTAACTATCTCATACCAGAAACAGGGCTTAGCCACCTTTGGCAGTTTCCAGTTCTCCCTCTCCTCCCATGTAGTTGATCTAGATACCTGTCCTATACCTAAGCCTCCCTATGGGACATATATATAAACTACCAGCGTCACTCTACGGACCCCACCCCAGAAGGGCTGTGTAGATGTGCTGCACTAAACACTCCTGAGGCCCAGCATGGACTCGCAGGACCTGTATCTGCTTGCTCTCTACCCACCAATTAGAGCTCCCCATTTGAAACCTGCTTGGGTAACACTAAGACTCCAATAAAGACTCCAATAACACCTGGACTCCAAAAAAGACTTCTGGTCCATCTCTCTCTCTGGCTCCTGTAGGGGCTGAGGGAATACTTTACCTTCTACCTCTGAAGGTTCACTTAAAAAAAAAAAAAATCAACTCACAAAAGACAGATTAATAGGAGAGAAGGCATACAAATGTATAAACATGCACAGGGAGTACCACAGTGATTCCCCCAAAACTAAATGGGATTCACAGGCTTATTTACCAGAGGTTACAGAAAGAATGGGGGCTCAGAACACGGCCCAAAACAGGTTAGGGTGGTAAATCAGATTATATGGCAAGACAGATTATGGGAGGGAGAGAAGAGGAAGCCTGGCTAGCAAAGGTGGTCTTGTTATACAGATGAAGCCTCACAGGTAGCAGCTCTCAGAGAGAATAGATAGTAAATGTTTCTTTCAGAGCTTCAAGGTGCCAAGACTCTCAGCAAATCTTTCACAGACCCAGACAAGAGAGGGCCTCAGAGAAAGTCTGACTGTATCACTGCAGACTCTTTACTGATGCAAATCTCCCCACAAAAGACTGCTTTGCAAGGCTATTAGTGTTTGCAGACCCTCTGCACAGCCATCTCAAAATATGTCAAAGAAGTATATTTTAGGGTGAAATAGTTTTGTTTCCTTCACTCCTTCCATCGCTGGTTGAGCCTGGTGCCCCCACAACCTTCCCATTGGCCCTTGCTGATACCCTCTTCTATCTAGGACCTGGAAGTAATACACTGCTTTATTATTTCATATGTTTTGTTGATCATATTTCATATGTTGTGTCTTCTGTGTCTCACTGGACTGACACACCTGAACCTAACTTCTTTTCTGGTCAGGGATCTCCTAGGGAGTGGCTCTCATGGTCGGAATAAACTGGACACAGGTCAGGCAAGAGCCACAGGGTGTCTGCCAGTGTAAACAAGTACCATGTAAGAGGAACACCTGGTCATGTAGCCAAAACTTAGACACCAGGCTGCCTGCCAGCAAAGAAGCATCTTGTGAAAGGCACACTGTAACATTCACCAAAAAAACACAAAATTCCCTGGATTCCCAGCAGGGCAGGGCTAGAGTTTATGGCCACTCTCAGGAGAGAAATCTTAAGACTAAATTAGGAAGGAAACAAAACAAAAGAGCCTGATATGGTTTGGTTGTGTCCCCACCCAAATCTCATCGTGAATTGTAGCTCCCATAATTCCCATGTGCTGTGGGAGGGTCCCCAGGTGAAGGGAGATAATTGAATCATGGGGGTGGTTTCCCCCATACTGTTCTCATGGTACTGAATAAGTGTCATGAGACCTGATGGGTTTATAAGGGGGAACCTCTTTCACTTGGCTCTCATTTTTCTCTTGCCTGCCGCCATGTAAGATGTGCCTTCTGCCTTCAGCCATGATTGTGAGGCCTCCCCAGCCACATGGAACTATGAGTCCATCAGACCTCTTTTTCTTTATAAATCACCCAGTCTCAGGTGTGTCTTTATTGGCAGTTTGAAAATGGACTAATATACAGCCCTTTACCCAAACAGGTCTCTATCCTTTCATAGGATCTATTTATTATTTTTCACTTTTATTGGACAATTTTCTAAAGAAAATGCTTTAAAAGGAAGAAATATATTGTATCACACTGAGATTGGCAATTCTTGCAAAGTCTGTAGCTATGTCTAACTCAAAGGTCAATTGAGATGGAAGTACCAACTTATTTAACTTATTTTTCAATTTCCACTCTTTTAAAGGGCCATGTGACTTAAAGGGATTCTTTTGATATAGCAAGAAAATGGAAGGTCGGAATGATGAGAGTATATGATAATCATCATAATTATGATAAAAGCACCATCAATGTATTCTCCAGGAAGATATTTTATATAACCTCAAGAGCTTGGTACAAGAAATACAAAAAGAAAAAATGTTCTCATGCTGCTGGTATTCAGGCGTTTGAAGCCTATCATCTGTCACTGATATAAAATAGCACGTTAGCAGAATCAAATTCAGAAGTAGATAACAATTTCTTGCTTTAATAATAAAAGTGGAATATATGTATCAAATTCTAGCAACAAGAATATGTTAGTTTCTCATTAATAGGCGCTTTCATTTGTAACGTGGCATTTTCTTCAAGATGTCCAAATTGTTTTCCAACTTGAGTTGTTTATTTACCTGTGTTTGAATTAATCTTCTGTACTTAACATTCAGAGAATACAATGTACAATGTTCAGAGATTTATGATTCATAATATAAAAGAGACATTTTCACCATTTGTGTTTAAGCAATTATGACAAAATCACCAGAGAGTAATTTCTTCAAGGCCAGAGACCCTATTAAATGGTTACTAATGTGTAGAGATCACCTGAGACACTTGAAGGCCTTAGACTTGACCTAAAATTGCTAACTCTGGAGAGGGCCCAGCAGAGTGTCTCTGACTGAGGAAACTCCACATACATTGTACTGTACTGAAAACAGGGGGATTAAACAGAGTTTTGCTGATTGAATGTTGAGACCTCCAGCCATTTTCCCTGGATTGGTTCCCAAAATGCTGACATTTAGGCTAATATTCTCTAGGCATATAATTGAAACTTCATTTCTAAAAAGTCTAAACTGCCCAAGGGAAGAGACCTAAAGATACAGACATTGAAAACTCAATGTGGGGGGAAAAAAGGCCCAGTCAGGTCGCTCTCAGTAAAGCTCATCGTGGACAAGACCCAGTCCAGACATAGAATCTCCAATTACTTCTTAATGCCCAGTTCTTGAATGTGAGCAATCAGTTAGTCATCAGACAAATGAGGAATGTCTCCAATAATGAAAATCACAGGCCAGATAAATAAATCAACTTGGAGGAAACAAATAATACACAGGGATGTTCTAAGAATGCACATGTTGGCTATAGCATGGTAAAGTCAGTGTGGTCACAGAGAAAACAAGAATGAGGTTTGGAAGGAAGAATTTTATTTTACTCACAAGTCCCAGAGAAGGGGTCAATGCACGCACAAAAAGAAAGCACCTGCCAGTCAGGAGGCAGAGAGCAGAAACAAGGAGAACATCTAGGCCAGAGACTGTACTGGGGTTTCTGCAGGAAAGGCAGGGCAGAGTTAACAGCCTAGGGTTGGTTATTTTGAATAATTCTGGTGCGCTTTGGGTTCTAGAGATGGTCTTTACTTGTCTGGTACCCGGCCCTTAGATGATTTAAGGCAGGGGAAATATTGGTTTTGTGTGTGAGAGCTGAGAGGTACAGAGTCTGGATTTGTAGATTTTTGTCTTAGTCCATTTGTGCTGCTATAACAGAACGTCCCAGACTGGGTAACTTATAAATAACAGACATTTATTTATCACTGTTCTGGAGACTGGGAAGTCCAAGATCAAGGCACCAGCATCTGGTGAGGCTTTCTTGCTGTGTCCTCACGTAGTGGGAGGCAGAAGGGCAAAAAGTAGGATGAACCCCCTCATGACCCTTTATAAAAGCACCTGATCCTATTCATGAGGGAGGAGCCTTCATGGTCTAATCACCTCTTAATGGACCACCACTTAATACCATCACATTGGCAACAAATGAATTTTAGAGGGGACACACTCATATTGCAGCATTCTATCACTGCCTGCCCCCCAAATTTATGTCTTTCTCATATACAAAATACACAGATTCTATCACAATGGCCCCCAAAAAGTATTAACTCATTCCAGCATCAACTTTAAAATCTAAGTACAAAATCTCATTTAAATCAGATATGGGTGAGACTCAAGGCATAATATGTCCTAAGGCAAATTTTCTCCCAGCTATGAGCCTGTGAAATCAAAAAAGTTATGTGCTTCCAAAATACAATAGTGGGACAGACATTTCCATTCCAAAAGGGAGAAATGGAAAAGAGGAAAGGAGAAACAGGTTCTAAGTAAGTCCCAAACCCAACAGGGCAAATAAAATTAAATATTCACGCTTGAGAAAAACCTTGTTTAACTTCCTGTCCTGCCTTCCGGACATGCTGGGGTAGAGATGAGCCCCCAAGGCCTCAGGAAGCCTCATCCCCATGGCTTAGCTGGGTGCAGTCCATGCTTCAGGGTTTATGTATTGAAATCTCATGCCTGAGGCTTTCTTAGGCTGGTGCTGCATGCTGGTGGCTCTACAGGTTGGGAGTCTACGGGGCAGCCTTACTCCTACGGCTCCACTAGGAATTGCCCTCATGGAGGCTCTCTGCAGTGGCCCTGCTTCCGTGGCAGGTCTCTGCCTGGGCCCTGTGGCTGTCTGAGACATCCTTTGAAATCTAGCTGGAGGTAGCCATGTCTCCACAGCTCTTGTACTCTCCTCTTGCATGCTGCACACCATAGCTGCACACTCAAGACTGCACCTGAGACCACCCCCCCCAAACCTATAGAGCCATCAGCATGCAGCACCAGTCTCAAAAAGCCACAGCATGAGATTTTGTTAGCACCATGTGGATGCCCCAAGACTCAGTGCTTGCACCCTCTGGAGTGGTGGCCAAAGCCACACCTGGGCCCACTGGAGCCACAGTGGGGATGGTCAAGCAGTACTGCACTAGAATAGGACAAATAGAGACATGTGGTGGCCCCAGGCAGGGAACCCTGAGGCCCCACAGGCACCTCGGGCCCTTCCCCCATGCATTATTCCGTTTTCACGCTGCTGATAAAGACATACCTGAGACGAGGCAATTTACAAAAGAAAGAGGTTTAATGGCCGGGCGCGGTGGCTCAAGCCTGTAATCCCAGCACTTTGGGAGGCCGAGACGGGCGGATCACGAGGTCAGGAGATCGAGACCATCCTGGCTAACACGGTGAAACCCCGTCTCTATTAAGAAATACAAAAAACTAGCCGGGCGCGGTAGCGGGCGTCTGTAGTCCCAGCTACTCGGGAGGCTGAGGCCGGAGAATGGCGGGAACCCGGGAGGCGGAGCTTGCAGTGAGCTGAGATCCGGCCACTGCACTCCAGCCCGGGCGACAGAGCGAGACTCCGTCTCAAAAAAAAAAAAAAAAAAAAAAAAAAAAAAAAAAAAAAAAAAAAAGAAAGAGGTTTAATGGAGAACTCAAGTTCTATGTGACTGGAGAAGCCTCATGATCATGGCAGAAGGCAAGAAGGAGCAAGTCACATCTTTACCTGGATGGCAGCAGGCAAAGAGAGCTTGTGCAGGAAAACTCCCCCTTATAATAACCATCAGATCTTGTGAGACTTACTCACTAACGAGAACAGCATGGGAAAGACCTGCCCCCATGATTCAATTACCTCCCACCAGGTTCCCTGCCACAACACGTGGGAATTCAAGATGAGATTTGGGTGGGACACAGCCAAACCATATCCCCCTAAAACTGTTCTTCCCCCAAGTACCTAGTATCCTAGGCCTGTGATCGATGTGGTAGCCCTAAAGATCTCCAAATTGTCTTTGGAGTCATTCTTCCATGTCTTGATAAATAGCACCTAGCTTCCTTCTATCCATACTAATCTCCTTATCAAATAGTCATTTGGCCACACCCTTGATTTTCTCTCCTAAACACTTAATTCTTTACATGGCCTGGCTGAGAATTTTCCTAATCTTTACATTCTGCTTCCCTTTTAATGATGAATTTCATTTTTAAATTGTTTCTCTCTTCTTACATTTTACTACAAGCAGTTGAGAGAGGCCGTGTAGCAACCTGACCATTTTGCTGCTTACAGATTTCTTCCACCAAATATGTTCATTCATGGCTCTTAAGTTCTGTCTTCTATAAAGTCCTAGGACACAAGACACAATTCAGCCAAGTTCTCAGCCACTTTGTAACAAGGATGGCCTTTCCCCAAGTTTCCAATAAGACAGTTCACATTTCCATCTAAGCCCTCATCAGAATGATCTTCACTGTCCATATTTCTACCAACATTCTGACCACCACAACTTGGACAATCACTAAGACAACTGGGGCTTTCCCTACAGCCTTCCTCCTCTTCTGAGCCCTCACTAGAATTTTCCTTACTATTCCATTTATAGCAATACATGCTTTTTCCAGCATTCACTTCAAAACTGTTCCAGCCTCTAGCCATTACCCAGTTCCAAAACTGCTTTTGCATTTTTAGTTATTTTAGTTATTTGTTACAGCAATGACCCACTCCTCTGGTACCAATTTCTCTCTTAATACATGTGTGCTGCTAGAACAGAATAGCACAGACAAGTAATTTATAAAGAACGGAAATTTAATTCCCATAGTTCAGGGGCCTGGGAAGTCCAAGATTAAGGCACCAGCATCTGGTGAGGTCTTTCTTGCTGTGTCATCCCATGGCAGAAGGTGAAGGGCAAAAAGGGATGAACTCCTTTAGTCAAGCCCTTTCATCTGGGAACTTAATACCATTCACAAGAAAGAGCCCTCATTGCCTAATCACCTTATAAAGGCCCACTTTTTAATACTAATGCATGGGCAACATCTAAATTTTAGAAGGGACATAATTAAACCATAATAGTTTGTAAATAAAACATGTCCTCCCAGCTGAGCCCTTTGCTATCTCTAATAATTGGGTATCCCTGGAACAGTTTCTCCCTAGGTCTTTAAGGCCCCCAAATGCCAGAGCATCAAGACTACAGAAAAGAAAAAGATATTGATAACATAATTGACCCTGTGATGAACACATGTCAAATAGACAAATACAGAATGTAAACACACACACACATACACACACACGGGGGGAGAAAGAGAGAGAGAGAGAGAGAATAACACCTCTAGGGAGAAAAATGCTAGCATGAATATTACCAGAGATAAGAAGATTCTGTGTACATGAAATACATAATTGAGGCAATATAAGGGATTATGCTTGTTGATGTTTTCTGATGTTTTTGAAAGCAGTTTCTGTATTTAGAAAATAAATGCAGAAATTTACTTACTTTGGTTTAAATGCCTAGTTTCCAGTTATTAATTGTGCTTCAAACTCTAATTTTTTCTTAAGCTTTTAAAGTCAACTTACTAATCTTATTTAATGGTTACATCTGACACATTTATAATGTTATACATTCAATTTTAAGAGGCTCTAAATAACATTTGTTTCTATTTACAAACTCAGTAATTAAACACACAACTTTTCAAACATTGAGCTTCATCTTAGTTTTATTTTTTCCATGAATTTAAATAATTCTTAGATAATCTACCTGTTAGATTATCTATGGATATGTAACAGGTGACTCCTAAGCTTCAAGTAATCATTATGCCCATAAATTCTTTCAGCCAGGAACTGGGAAAGGTATAGTGGGGATGACTTTTCTCTACTCCACAATCTCTGAGGGTATCAGCTAGAAAGGACTGAAGGCTAGGAGTGACTCGTCTACTGAGAGCAGAAAGCACTGGCAACATCTTTACTCACATATTTGGCAGTTGATACCAACTGTTATCTGGGACATCAGCTGGAACTATAAACCCAAACACTTATACAAGGCCTCAGTATGGCAGCCTGGGCTTCCTCACAGCATGGCAGCCTCCAACATCTCACTCACCTGGTGGCTCACAGATCCAAAGGCAAATGTCTGGAGAGAACCAAGGAAAAGCTGAATGGCCTTTTCTAACCTAGCCTTAGAGGTCACATAGCATCAACAGGGCTGTTTTTCCTTGGTTGACTAGGGAAACATTTTAAAACTTCCAGAGCATTATATCTATAAATGGAGTGTAACTAAATTTGTCTTAAAGGTACCAATAATGTACATAAACTTAGTAATTTTTTAAAAATCCTTTCCAAATTAATAACTTATGTATTTTATTGGAAATGCAAGATTGAGACTCAGATGTCTAACTATATAAGGTAACAAATACACATGGATTTCTTCTTAACCTAAGAACAGAGTATGGTTTTGTTCTCTTACTCAAACCATTCTTTATTTAATTCTAAATCTTCCGGGTAAAATATGCATACCATCTGTTTATATAATAGATAAAATTTACATAAAACAGAGATGTTGGAGCCTCCAATATCTAGAGTGATGTAATACTGAGTCCCTTTTAGAGTTCTTGTGTCACAGCCCACAAAACTGAAAGAATTATTATTTTTTCAGCTTACATAGACCACTACATTCAAGTTATTCTCATTACTGATTAATCTCACTCATATTGACTGCATGATTGGACATTTCGCTTCTTTAACAGCAACACTAAAAGCCCAAATTTTACCCTATCCAATATAGTCATATACCAAAACTACACTTGTACCCCTTAAATCTATAAAAATAAAAATAAAATTTTAAAAAGACTTTGAAATAAAACACGTAAATATATTTTCTAATAATGAAGTTCTTTTTACATGACAGGAATTTAATTATATGTAGATGTATTTTATATCTAACAAGACCTGTGAACTTGACTAAGACTGTCCTCTTTCATATTCTTAGCACCATACAACACTTACAACTACTTAGAATGGTGTCTAATCAACATGGCTAGGTCTTATTTACTATAATAATTTATAGGGTACTTTTACTAATAATTCATAAAATAAAAGAGCTCTTAGATATTCAACATGTGATAGAAAAATGAAACAACTGAATAGAAACCTAGGAGGATAAAGTTGAGGAAATCTACCAGAAAGCAAATGAGCAAGATAAAAAGAAGTGCAATTCAGGGACAAAACATTAGAAAATTAAAGAGCCAGTCAAGAGGTTCAACATTCTAATAATCAATGTTCAAAAAAGAGAAAATGGAAGGTTAAAATCATCAATAAAATCATTTAAGAAAACTCCTAGAACTAAAGTCCAGGAGCTTACAGTTTCAAAGGGTCCAAATGAAATGCCCAGAACAATAGGCAAAAAAATTGGCAGATACAAAGGCACATTAACACATTTTCAGAAAAGTGGAAAATATGTCTTAAGAATGATAAACACTAAGAAAAATTCCTATAAACTTCCTGAGAGAAAAGTCAGGCTCTAAAATATGAAAAATCCAAATAGAAAGAGATATCTATCCCAATAGTACCACCAGAAACTAGAAGACAATGAAGCAATGCTTTCCAAAGTCCGAGGAAAAATGTT
Source organism: Theropithecus gelada (assembly GCF_003255815.1). NCBI lineage: Eukaryota > Metazoa > Chordata > Mammalia > Primates > Cercopithecidae > Theropithecus > Theropithecus gelada. Next base: position 30,026,837 of record NC_037680.1, read on the forward strand.
TCCAACCTGGAATTCTCTGTCTAATGAAACTGTCAATCTGCTAGGAGGTAGAATAAAGAAATTTTTAAACTATGCAAGATTTCAAAAACCATATCATCTGTATTCTCTGTTTATGGAATTTACTAGAAGATATACTTTATTCATACGAGAAAGTAAATCAAATAGAAAATAATACGAGATCTAGGAAATGACAGGTAACATAAGAGAAAGGTAAAAGATGACAGGGAAGCAAGTCTTCAGGATCACAGATATGCAGTGGCCCTACAGAACAGCCTGTATAAATTGGTAGAGGCCAGAAGGCTCTTGGAGACATATCTCCAAGGGAAAGAAACTAATACAATCCTGGATGGGTCTGGATGCATATGAATATTTACAGAAATGAGAGCACCTTGGGAATAAATTAGTTAGTGTTAAGTACACTGTAAAAGTTAGAAACTAAAAAGGCACAAAAACGAGACATTTATCAACTCTAAGGAAACAAAGATAGAGAAGAAGGAAAATTAGACTACCTGGTCCAGCTGTGGGTAGATTTACAGAATAACAATCAAGTAAATGTTAAACATTGATCTAATCAAACCTGTTACTACTTATTATAACTTGTAACCCCTTCATCTCCTCCCCTCTCTGCCGGAAAGGACAAAGTTTGATCACTAAAAGCAACTTCAGACCATAATAAAGCTGGAGACAGGCTGGGTGCTGTAACTATAATCCCAGCCTGTAACCCCGGCACTTTGGGAGGCTGAGGTGGGCAGATCACCTGAAGTCAGGAGTTCGAGACCAGCCTGGTCAACATGGTGAAACCCCATCTCCACTAAAAATACAAAAATTAGCCAGGCGTGGTGGTGCACACTTGTACTCCCAGCTACTTGGGAGGCTGAGGTAGAAGGAGCGCTTGAACCCAGGAGGTGGAGGTTGCAGTGAGCTGAGATCACACCACTGCATTCCAGCCTGGGTGACAGAGTAAGACTCTGTCTCAAAAACAAACAAACAAGAAGCTGGAGACTGCACCAGTGGAATCTACATAACAAAGTGTGCTAACTCACCTTTATCTCCCATTTATTCACTTTCCCACAGTTTACTGCCCCCGAGACTCAAAGTCCTTTTCTTTTGTCTTGTCACTTCTCTGAAAATTTACTGTTCTTTGTTGAAGATGCTGTTTAAGCCTGAGTTCAAAGCCACTTTGAGAGTTGCTCATTCCCTGTGTATCTCCCATGCATACATGAGGTAAAACTTGTCAACAAACTTTTTTTGTTTTTCTCTTGTTGATCTGTCTCTTGTTACAGGGATCTGTCCCAACTAAGAACTATGAAGGATAGAGAGAAAGTTATTTTTTCCTCCCCTACAGGTGCAATTGAATGGATTCCCTTGAGCAACTCAGATTGTTAGCTCTTCCAGGGCTACTTCCAGACATTGAAAGCAGAGTCTTTGGGTTTAGTCTTTGTTTTGTGACTAGTGGTATTAGTAACAGATTTCTTTATTCAGATATCTGATTGTTCCATTCAGAGTAAATATATGCTGTCTCAAATAATCATCATGTATTTTAGCTATCAGTTATATTCTGATGACTGGAACATCAAAAAGAATAAAATATATATATTGTTGTTCTCCAGGAACTTATGGTCAGAGCTGTAGGAACGAAGAGGAAAGTTCCTTTCGGTTCTCTGAAGGTTTGCTGAAAAATCAACTCACAAAAGGCAGACTAAATGGAGAAAAGACATATAAATTTATTTGACATGTATACACAGGAGGCTTGCAGAATGAAGACCCAAAGATACAACAGAAATTGTCCATTTTTATGCTTAGGTTCAACACAGTGTGAACAGCCATGCAGAAATATGATCAGACATAAAGGATATGATCTAATACTAAGACTGAGTGGGGAAACCCAGCAAGGCCTGTCTGTCTAGATTCTTCTTGACTCTCCGAGCATATATTTCTTCTTTCTTGGTATGGGCCAGGAGCCTCTCCGGAATGGCGGTCTTGTAACCTACAGTCAAACAACGTAGGCCAGATAATTTCTTCATGGCAAGTTTTCACACAGAAAGGCTAAGGGAAAGTTAGATCATATTTTTAGGTCTTAGGGTTGGCTTTGGGGAAAAGAGGTTCTAGTTTTTATGACCCGCCTTGGGGAAGAGGGATTCTAGCTTCCATGGCTAGCCTTGGCAGAGAATGGGCCTGAGACAGGAGGGAGGGAGAAGGTCAGAGAAGAACTTCTGCTTCTGCGGCTGTTTACAAGGCCTTCATTTGGGGGTATTTTTTTCTGGGCCCCCAACACAATGAAGGCACAGGGTGAAAACATGAATAAATAAATGACAATGCTTGACAATGAATGAAGCCAAATGACTAAGTGAAGTCACCACTGACACTACATAAGTTTGAAGAGGGGTGAGGTAAGTGGGCCAGGGCAGGGTCATAGAAGGATTCGTAGATGAGCTGGCATTTGGCTAAAATTTCCAAGAGGGAGAGGAGTTCAGTAGATAACAAGCAGAGGAGCAGGCACTCCAGGTGGGGATAAAAGAGTGAGCAGAACCTGGAGGTCTAAAAATTCAGTAGGTATTCAGGACAGAGTGAGCGGAAAATTTCATTGAAAAAGACACTAGATAGAATTGGGAAAATGGTTACAATGTGTTGAGGCTCAGAAAACAATACCCCAGATTGAAGTCCTCAGCAGCAGCCTCAGAAGAAAAAGATTTTCTCTGACCTTCTACCACCCTCCTGTTTCTCTGGCCCATTCTCCCCCAAGGCTAGCCATGGAAACTAGGATCCCTCTTCCCCAATGCGGGTCATAAAAACCAGAACCCCTTTTCCCCAGAGCCAGCCTTAAGACCTAAAAACACTATCTAACAGTTCCCTCAGCCTTTCTGTGTAAACACTGACCATAAAGAAATCATCTGGCCTACCTTGTTTTACTGTAGGTCATAAGACCCCCATTCCAGAGAGGCTCCTGGCCCATACCAAGAAAGAAGAAATATTTGCTTGGAGTGGCCAAGAAGAATCTAGACAGACAGGCCTCGCTGGGTTTCCCCACTCAGTTTTAGCATTAGATCATACCTGTTTTGTCCAATCATATTTCTACATGGTTGTCCATACTTTGCTGAACCTAAGCATAAAATCAGAAAATTTCCCCTGTATCTTTTGGTCTTCATTCTGATGGTTCTCATGAACACAGGTTAAATAAACTTGTGTGCCTTATTATTGTTTGTTTATTTTTTATTTTTTGAGATGGAGTCTCACTCTGCCACCCAGGTTGGAGTGTAGTGGCGCTATCTGGGCTCACTGCAACCTCTACCTCCCATGTTCAAGTGATTCTCCTGCCTCAGCCTCCTGAGTAGCTGAGATTACAGGCATGCGCCACTACGCTCAGCTAATTTTTTGTATTTTTAGTAGAGACAGGGTTTTGCATGTTGGCCAGGCTGGTCTCAAATTCCTGACCTCAAGTGATCCGCCAGCCTCAGCCTCCCAAAGTGCTACGATTACAGGTGTGAGCCACTGCACCTGGCCTAATCTGCTTTTTGAGAGCTGATTTTTCAGTGAACCCTCAGAGTCTAGGGTCCCTTGGCCCTACAAGTGCTTCAGGGTCTAGAACTCTCATTTGCATAAAGTAGACACTCAAATATTTTCTAATGGAAGGACGGGAGCACCAGGTTTGAGCAGGAAAGAGATTTGATCAGTGTGAGTTTTAGGAAGACCTAAAACTGGCCCTGCCAGGAAAGAGTGGAGGAAAGAGTGGAGAGCAGGAAGCAGCTGCTTAGTTTCCTAGGCCTAAGAATATAGTGTTATCCGACCTAACTGGGATCCACTTACCCAGTGCAGCAAAGTCAAACAGGGGTTGCAATGAGAGAAAGTAAGGCATTTTTTTGCAGGACACCAAGCAAGGAGAATTGGGTAGCTAATGCTTAAGACTCAAACTCCCAGATGGCTTACAGATAGCGGTTTTTAAAGGCAGAAGGCAGAGGTTACAAGCAGTCGTAAGTCAATACATGGAGGCCATACATTGCTTTGACCTAAAAAGGCTTACTTAATAACTCAAAGTGGGGGCCCATAGGTTATAGGTAGATTTGAAGATTTTCTGATTTGAAATTGGTTAAGGAGGTGAAGCTTTGTCTAAAAATTCAAGATCAGCAGAAAAGGATGTTAGCTCTGGCTCTGGGGTTGTAACTTCCTCCAGGGCCCTCAGGAAGAAATTGAGGACAAAGAATGGCAGTCAGAGTCCAGTCCTCAGACCCCTGAGGGGTCTACCTGCCAGTGGATCCAGATGGTGGAGGTGTACGTTTCTGAAAACAACTCAGGGACTTATGTTAACATAGTCTCTTTGGTTTCTACAGGAAACCAAACATTCTGGTGGCTTTCTTGGCTATTGTTTTAAGCTACTATTAACTTCTTGTTTATTAAGTTGCTAATTTACTTCTCAAGGCTACCTCTGTGCCTGGAGTTTCCCTTGAAGAAACTCAAGATTTTCATTTACTTCCATGCTTGAGGGAGCTTGCAAGCCCCTAAGAGGGGGTCCCTGCTCCATCCAATAGTATCTGAAATAAGAACGTGGCAGTGTGACACAAATAGAAAGAAAGAGATGAGTCCATTCTAAGAAATGAATTAATAGTATTTGGCTAAATAAAATAGGAATTTTTTAAAAGATGCTTGTTGAAATTAAATGTCAAGGTTAAGAAATGAGGTTCTCAATCCCAGATGTTTTGTCTCTCCCATCTCCCTCCCTTCCCACAGACTGTTGATAAAGAAGGAATGAATTTAGACAAATGAAGAAAATACTGCACTTTGTTACTTGAGGGTGTTGGTGAGGAGTTTTGAGCTCTGCCTGCACAGAGATGCAGTTCCATTAATGCATCTTAAGAGACAAAAGGCATCCTGCAGGGCATCTCTGAAAATTCTTTCCCCTCCTGATTTCCAAGTGAAGGAATTTATATGCCGATAGTTTCCCTTGAGCATTCTTTCTGGTAATGAAAATCCACAGTCAGTATTCACATTCAAAGCAGACTTTCCCCAAGGCCACACACATCCAGACTGGCAGCCTGAGTGCTGCTGCCCTCTCCCTTCCTCCCTCCCCCAAGATGCTTTCTCTAAACAAATTACAACCGCAGGAAGGAGGAGATCAGTACTTGGGCACCAGAGGTTCACAATATAAATACCACATACAGCTGACTGAGTCATTTTGCGTACATGCATCTGCCCCAAATTAAAAATACTTCTGAATGGAATACCACAAATGTCTTTGAAGTTCATTACTGTAGGGAGTTATGTGCTGAGGGGGCCTTTCCCTTGTTTATGTAGCACGTCAGGGTCTCAGGGAAAGGCTGAGGGAAGTGAAGTAACCACTCTGGTTTACATTATGGGACGCTTCACAGAGATGAAAAGATTCTGTGCATTAAGTCATACTGCCCATGTTATTACCACCAGGGCAGATATGGCAAAGAGTAAATCAAGTTAATCTGCTGGGGCCTTGGGTTATGTATGTGGGGATTATTACAGGAGATAATTTCATGCTCCTGGGAAAGTGCAAGTTTGCAGAGGACTCAATGACCTCTTAGCCTATCCCCCAGTCTATGGTTTTCATAAGGTCTTTACCACATTTTATCCCTCATTCTCTCATTGTAAAAGTTTACTAATGTCTCTATGTTTATTTAATGAACAATTTTCTTACATATAGAACACTGGGAAGTTGTCATTGGGAGGATCTCAAAGAAAAAAGTACAACATAGTCTGGGAGAGAGTGACCGACTTATCTCATTTGCAAGGAAGCAAATAGGGACTTAAAGACGTTCAAAATCTAATTGTTTTAAATGTTATGCAGACCAAACAAAACTGTCTACGGGTGACACTGTTTCATGTGTCTAAAGGTATAGAAACTTCATAAACCAGAGCAGAAGAGCCGTGGTGGAGAAGTCATGAGAGAAACACAGGTGGAGCCAAAAGGATTTTGTACATGTTCCTATTCACAACTGCATTGCTTTATCTTCCTTCTGTGTGCCATGGGAGTTGAAGGGTACACATTTCAGATGACATTTGCTCTTATGGCACTCTGAATAGCATGCTTCTTCAGTCCATTCTCATCTGATAAGACTTTCCACAATAGTTCTTATGAAAAAATATGTCTTTTAAATATATCTACGGCTCTTACTGAACTCCCTCAATGACCAATTTTATCTAAGAAAATAAAAAATTCTGTAATTCAGTAGAAAGTCTCCTTCATTTGAAAGCACAGCAGGAGAGTTCCTCAAAGCTCCTAGGTTTGTTTTCCCAGCCTATAAAGCTGCCTTAAATACAGTGTGTGCTTCCCTTAGGGTTTTGTGAAAGTTGGCAAAGATAGTCTTTTGGAAAGACTCTCCTTCTATCTTAAACATTTTCCCACCAAGCTACCTACATAGGCAGGTGAAAATTAATGAGTATCCTTGAGGTATTTGTGCGAAGCTCCAAGCAGAGCATAATTAAAAACCTTTGAGACCTCCTTTTTATCATAAAAATTCAACTCAGTTTTTCTCTCTATTCCCTAATATGGTTTTTTTTAATCGATGTGCTGAACTAGTAGGTTAGAAAACTGGCACAGACCTTTGCAGAAGCAAAGCATAATTTGCTGTGTGTGCTGGCAGGGGAGAGGTGTGGGAGGTGGTGACAGGAAGAAAGAAATAGATAAATAGGAAATCCAACCAGAAATGGCCACGGGGAGAACCAGGTAATATGCATGTAACTCACACTGAAAAGCTTAGGCTAAAGCCTGATTTATGGTATAATAGTGTTCCCAAAAAAGTTCCAAGCAGACCTAGTCTCATATCCTGACTCTTTTATTGACTCAATTGCACTTCATTTCCTCTATTAGGTTGAAGTGCCTTCTACTTGAGTTACATTAAGTCAAAATATAATTTTTATAAAGTTAAAGACACAATTCCTAAAAAGATATTTAGGGAGCACTTGTCGAAAATTTATTTACCTAATTAACAAAGAAACCACCGGGATGACAAAGCTCATACAAAGATAGGGGAAACGACTATATATGGCCAAAGAAAGTGCTGAAATAAGACTGCTAAGTAAAATGCTAAAATCACAGCCTTTGCTGTTATCTCATCTACAATTCAGAAATGTTTGTATATTTACCAAACAAAATCACTTGCAACTTTTCAATCTTTACCAAGGTAACATCTAACTTTACTGAGCCTGAGTCCTCATCAATTGTAAGGCAGGCAATGTTAGATCGCCTACCAGTGCCTCACACACTAGTGTGCATAAGAATCACCTGGAGGGCTTGATAAGAAAGGGTGTTAGATCTAATCCACAGTAGTACATCTAGGGTGAGGCCCAAGAATTGGCATTTCTAACAAGTGCTAGATGAGGCCTCTGCTGCTGGTCCAGGGACCAACTTTGAGAACCACTACTCTAGTTTGATGTTAAAAAGGCTTGCAGTAATATTTCTGCCTTATTTTCAAGTGTCACATATAGCAGAATAAATTGTTAAAGACTTTTAAATAGGCCAACAAGATTATTAGATATCCCTGATAGAAAACTAGGCATTGTCTAATTTCAGATTTTTCTCACTCATTGGGGTTTTCATCTTTCATTGTTTTTGAGCTATTTAGAGCTCTGTAATTTGTAAATAACTAGTAGCAATGCAAATGATTCTTGTCTATAGACATGCAAATTAATTTTGTCAAGGTGAAAGGATAATTGATTTCTCTCTCCTACCCTCCATTCTCACCCCTCTGTAAAACACCACTTGTGCATTTATTTGTTAATTCATTTCCTGCATCTTTTATATATGTATGTATGCAAATACATACATGGTAACATATATACACAAATATATTTCTCTGAATTTTCCTTTGAACTGTTTGTCACAACTTACTGTTTCCCTTAATTAATTAAACAAAATCTTTGGTGTATATTTATTTTATATTACTATGAGTCATGATAAATCTTGTTTAAAAACTTATCTTTCAAAGGCTGCTTCTTTTTAAAAATAATTCCCAAGTTTGGAATTTCACTTTTTGTTAATTCTGTTTTCATTGCAAATAAGTGAATGTCTTCTTCCAGTAGAGTTAGCTTGTGGTTTTCGTATTTCCTAACACTTAACAATCACTTTTAAGATTTAGTCTACTGGGCCACTGACCAAACTGAGATCCTATGGATTCCAGCTGCCTATTTGCTTTAACGAAAACACAGCTGCTCTTACTTTTTAATCCCTCTTTACTGTCGTCATTTATCTAAGTCAGTGAATTCATATTTTCTCCTTTCAATTGTATTATTTAGGAGAATAGTTTAGTCATTTCTATTATTCAGGGTGTTAACCTTCACCATTAATTAACAACAGCAAACCCATAAAACATTTGCTACCTGTTTCAAAGCATGGAAACTCTTTGTTAGACATCTGGAGTGTCAGGAGGAGGCAAGCTCGTGCGCCAACTTGGAATCCTTTGAATTTCTAGGGTCAGCAGGAAATCCTAGCTGGCTGGTGGGGTCACAGACAGATATTTTAAACTCTAAGTTCATGACCCTGGATGCTACCCAGCTTCTGATCTGAATTACTTCCTTCCAATAGAGCATCTGTGTTCTATAAGAGGAGCTCAGATTCTCTGCAAGGCCCCGGAAGACACCCTTCCTGGGCCCCTCAGCTCTGGAATTCATAACAGACCCAAGTTTGACGCTCATTGCTCAGTTCTTCCTCGACCCACTCTCAGCCACTACATTTGGAAGACAAACGAAGCACTGAATTCTACCCAGAAACTATTGTCCTTGCTTTATTTCCCAGATGACTATAAAATGCTATAGGTTGTATTATCAGGAATCTGGAAGACAGGCTGAGTTCACTTCAAGTAATTATTCTGTGTCAAAAAAAAAAAAAAAGATTCCACTCATTTCACCTGCTTTAGGAAAATAAGGCCCTGAGGTTTTTTGCCAATTGTTTTCTTTAAGTTGTTGCTATGTATGGTATCCTCCAGATTAACATTTAGCCTCTCTATTCCAAGTACTTATGTTTCATAGAAAATATTCCTAGGATGCCATATTTTAACTAATACCTTAAGATGCTTTTCAAAGGAGGGTATGCATCACCTAAAAATTTCATTTGCACGAAAGTTTTCTTAATATTTCCCTAGGACCCAAGAGTTCCTAACTGTAGTCAGGACATCCATGCTCTAACATATCTTCTTAGTCTCGCTTTGCCATTTCATCTATGTAGTTACCAAAAGGAAAAGACAATGATAAAGAAATCTTGCACTGAGTTCCTCAATTTAAATGCGAATTGGAGAACGGAGGTGTGACTTAGATACCAGAATATGTTGCCTCCAATCTTTCAGCTACCTGGGGTCACCTTGACCTTTTAAATTTGTAATCTCCTAATGGGCTCTTCCTGCCCACTGCACAGACAAAATCAATTCACCGAGACCACAACATTGCAGTAGGGAAAGAGTTGTTTGTGTTTTGTTTTGTTTTGTTTCATTTTTGAGATGGCATTTCACTCTTGTCACCTAGGCTGGAGTGCAATGGTGCGATCTCAGCTCACTGCAACCTCTGCCTCTCAGTTCAAGCCATTCTCCTGCCTCAGCCTCCTGAGTAGCTGGGATTACAGGGGCCCACCACCATGCCCAGCTAATATTTATATCTTTAGTAGAGATGGGGTTTCACCATGTTGGCTAGGCTGGTCTTGAACTCCTGACCTCAGGTGATCCATCCACCTCGGCCTCCCAAATTGCTGGGATTATAGGAGTGAGTCACCACACCCAGCCTGGGAGACAGTTTAATTGACGTGAGCCTGGCCCACATGGGAGAACTGGAGTTATAACTCAAATCAGTCTCCCTAAAGGCTGGGAGCTTAGGGTTTTTATGGACAACTTGGTGGGCAGGGGCTCAGGAATGGGTGTTGCTGATTGGTTGGGGATGAAATCATAGGAGTTTGCAAAACAGTCCTCATGTAGAGTTCACCTCTGGGTGGGGCCACAGGATCGGTTGAGTCATGAGTCATGAGTTCCAGTGGGGTCAGTCTGAAAGACATAGCAATTGGGAAGGTCACAAATCTTGCGACCTCTGGCCACATGAGTCCTGAGCAGTGAAGGATTACAGAAACTACACCTATCTTACCATAATTCAGGCCCCTGTGGTAATCTTAACTTTGTGGCCTTCCATTAGTTTTACAAAGGTGGTTTAGTTTGGGAAGGGCTATTACATCTTTGCTTTAAGGTTAAACTATAAACTAAATTTCTCCCAAAGATAGCTTGCCTTATGCCCAGGAATGACCGAGGACAGCTTGAAGGTCAGAAGCAAGATAAAGTCAACCATGTCAGATTTCTCTTACTGTCATGATTTTGCAAAGGCGGTTTCAGGTTTATAAAAATATTGATTCACAAACTCCATATATGAAGAGTGGGGAGGGGAAGTGCTGCCAGACAAAACACAGGATTATCCTAAATTGCCTGGGACACAATAAATGAAAAAAATTACTTATTGTTTATCTGAATCCAAATTTATTTGGAAATGCTGTATTTCATTTGTAAAATCTGGAAACCCTATGACGGAATAACTCATTGCACCAATACATTTGGATATCCTCGGAGAGCAGCATAAGTACTGCAGGTCATGTCAGGCTCCATTCTACTCAGTTGGCTTCATTCTTGTGCTCACTCATTTCCCTCCTTTTTCGTTGGCCCAAAACAGTCTCTTGCCCTTGATTTTTCCAAATCCCCACTCAGTGCAATTTATAGTTTTACTGAACTTTCAGAAGTGCAAAGGGATATGGCTTCTGAGTCAGAAAATCACGGCAGTTTTTCAGTCACCGTCACCACTGTTCATTACTGTTAAAGTCAAGCATTAATCAGGCTGCACTTTAACATATTTCCTTGTAAATGAAAGTCACTAGATACTGACCATTTGCATCTCTGTTGTTCCTACAGATGGGATTTCTGGCATTAGAATCGTAAAGATTTTGTTTAAGAGTTGCTTAAGATATTTTTCACATCCTGAATTCCAGCAAAACAGCTGACATCAACCAGTCTGAAAACACAGAGAAACAGAATCAGCATGAGAATAAAGCTTCTTCATCTCCCTGTCTCATGAATTCACCCTACATTTTTCAACCAATCAATGATCACCACACTTTGGCCCACTTCAAAACCCTAGACCCAAACTCCTCCAGGTGATAGATTTGAGGTTCCTTCCCATCTCCTTACACAGCGGCCCTACAGTTAAACCTGTTTCTCTGGTTCAACCCAGTGTCTCCACGTATTGCCTTGTCTCATGCATTGGGCAACAGATCCATTGTGGTTATAGCCTCATCTCTGTCCCTCAATTTTAGCTCCAGTCCCAACCCCCTAAAATCCCATACATTTCTAATTTTAGAATATTTTGAATCTAAGTTAATGCTGGGGACACTAGGCTTGCATAAAGGCCTTCATCTACAATATAAACACGTACCTAAATGAAAAGCAGTTACTCTTGAGCTGCATTTCATTATCAGTGCTTAAATTACAATTTTTAATTCCCCTCTATTTAGAGGGAGAAATAAATCCTTTAGAAGGTTTAGAAGAGAAGACTGAAAACGTTAGGATTGTCATCTTGAAAAATAGCTGTCTTAGGCACAAATGAGTCAACAGATGTGCCAAAAGTTAAAATAGATGTTAGCAATTAGTTCTCTATCTCTGTTAAACCTGTATCTACAGGAAAATGGTCAAATTACTTCATGAAAGATTTTGATCACCTGCATCAATAGGCCTCTTGAGACTGTATATACCAAAGGGATCACATTAAGAGCAATAACTCAACTATTAACATATGCCTCCTCTCAATATAAAACTTACAGTGACTAGTCAAAGCATTACACACCCAATTTTCAGACTCTCTTGAAATGTCTCACTAATTACATCCACTGCTACTTGACAAAAACTCTCTCCTTTGACCAACACTTTAGTCAGGATCCCCGTGACCTCTCCTTGACTAGGCTCAACCTTGGGTTTACCTCTATGCTTGTAGAATCCAGTTTTAACAAGAGTCTTGCTAAATTACTTTAGCAAAAATCACCTCAATATCTTATCACCCTAGCCTGCCTACCTTCAACAACGATCCTCTTGTGACAGTTTAGCTAGAAACTCCTTGTTCTTGATGCTTCCTCTTAAGTTTCTACCCACTGACTCCTTCCATCTTGGTTGTAATCTCACTTGTCCTTGTCAGAGACAGAGTTGAGTCCAATCTTCCCCCGCAATGTGAGACCCCATTGCAGTGCTCCCTGTATTTATCTCCATGGCCCCCTTGAATAAAGTCTGCCTAACTAACAGGTGTCATAACTAATTTTTTTCACTGAAAAATATTTTAGACACTGTATACACTAAAGATAGTTGACAGTAGCATCTCCCCAGGGCCACTATGCCAGTGCCTTCTGTGAGAATTTGGATGTTGTATGAATCATCTTTTCTTGATTTTCTGTATTTTATGATGCTTTGATATCTTGGGGACTTGCAGACCTGAGAAGGAACTGCCCCTCCCAGGGTCAGTTAATCTCTAGAGAGAGCAGACAACTTGCCTGTGAGCCCACAATTGGTATACAACTAAGCCCAGGGTCAGGTGCTGGACAACTAGAAACAACCCCTATAGCCCACAGCCTGCCAAAGTTATTCTAAGCAACCAATCCTAATCCCGCTCAGCTGCTTGCCATGCTGCACCCATTCCCTCCATTGAAAACCACAGTAGAGGCTCTGGCCCCTCCTTTCTCCTCATTCCTTTTGCCCTTAACCAATCCTGATGCTTCTCCATGTGACCCTCTGTGGCATGGAGTGATCCCTCCTTTCAGGACCTGTGAGTAACAAATTACCTTTTCAATGGCATTTGTCTTCTTATCTGTTGGCCTCACAATACCTGAACAAAAACAAAATCCTGGGTGTATTTAAAAACAGATGTCTGTGAAAAAGATGCTCTCTACCAGGGTTCTCAGGGCAATCAACTCTCAAGGTGCCCTTGAAGGATTTATTGCATGTCCTTGTTAAAGCAAACTAAATATGGCCTGAGAAGGACTCTGTACGTCTATATTTGAGTCCTTGTGGATGAACTGTAACCTAGCTTAATAGTCAGACAAAATTGAAACCCTAACTTAATAGTATACACCTGTAACAATAGCTGAGTGTTGGCCAATTCCAGCGGCCATATTTCAACCGCTCATAGACTGCTGAATGTTCAAACTGCGTTCAAATAAGGCAAACGCCGAGCTGTAACCAATCTCGCTATTTCTGTACCTCACTTCCAATTCCTGTATGACTTTATCTTTTTTGTCTACAAATTTGTTCTGACCACGAGGCATCTCTGGAGTCTCTCTGAATCTGCTGTGATTCTGGAGACTGCCCAGTTCATGAATTGTTCATTGCTCAATTAAACTCCTTTAAATTTAATTCAGCTGAAGTTTTTCTTTTATCACCCTGAAGCTTTCACTACCACCATCATGTCAGGAAGCCAGAGAGGGGAGGAAGATTCCTCCTCGTGTTTGTCACCTATGGCTCAAAAGCTCCAGAGTACGTTTGGAACACAGTGTCTTCAGCTTCTCTGCCCTCCTTCGTAGAGCTCAAATACTAAATTTTGGGATCAAAATTAGGGATCAGCTTTCCCATTCTCCACCCTTGCCCCTCCCACCCAGCCACAGGCCCACACAAAACTTCCTTGGATGGAGCCCTTTCCCAGGCAAATCGATTGATGTGAATCGACTCATGCCAAGTGTCTGCCTTCTAGATTCACTGTCAGTGAAACAGAGGACCCAACTGCTGATAAGGACTATTCTCGAAATTCATATGCTATTGAATATTAGGAGGAATTTCCAAGGTAGATTTAGATACTTGCCTTCTAAGACTTTAAAAATGGAATGATTTATCAAGTGTTTGATTGAAATAAATTGTGAAGGGAACCTATGACCCTACATTGTTCTATACTTTATTGAACTGTATAATATCATGCATAGAGTAATGTATGTGTTTATGCATGTGTACCTTATATATAAACACATATGTACAATAGATATTCACAATTATATACAATAAAAATGTTGCAAAACATAATATGTTCACTCAGAGAATATGTGAATTTCCCTCAGTGTAGGAGCAGCTTAGTTCATGGTTCTCACTAGTAGATAGAGCCAGTGAAAAGGCTGGGCTGGCAAGAGGAGATCTAAGCTAAGATATATTCCCAGAAAACTTACAGCAATTCTTGTTATTTCCCTTTCGTCGGACACATAGCCTGACGCTAGCCAGAATATAACAGGCCCAAGGCAGAACCACAGACAAGCCCTTTCCAAACGTCTTTCTCCAAAAGGAATTGTCTCATAGGAATCATACTTGGGTATTATGGCAATGCCCAGCTGCTCATCAAATTCCTATTTTCTTCTAGACACTCAGCACTAGGCTATTTTCTTGCTTCCCATGAAGTCAGGCATGCACCTGTGACTGAATTCTAGGCCATGGAATGTGAGCAGAAAGGATGTGCAGTATTTCCAGGCCAAGCCTTGTAAGAAGTGGATCTGCAGGCCGAATGCTGAAGGTGACGATGATGGTGAAGCCATAAGATGACTTGGTCCTTATGGCTCTACATGGATGACAGTCAACCTGTAAGCGGAAATACCCACTAGGGGTTTAGATGAGTACAAAACAAAATTCTACCATATCTGAGCCCTTTTACACTTGGGGATCTATTTGCTGCCACAGCTCAGACTCTCTGCTAACACTGGTATCTACTGTTTCAGCAGCTTGAACCACAAGCTGATGTTCCTCCACGCTTCAGCAAACACCAAAGGTTATTTTCTATTTCCTCTGGTTCTCCCACATTGGAATGGTTGAAATCCTACAGACTGTGGAAGCTAATGAAGAGCAAAGCTAGCCCATGCCAGGTGATGTTTCTGCAAACCAGCATCTAAAGATTCTACTTCAGGGATTATGGAAAGAATATACTTTGTGATTGCTTTTAATTGGTACCTGTCGTCTGCTTGATAGAATTTTATTAACAGAAGTGTAAACATTCATTGCAATCTCAGAACACAGGAATCTTAAGCAGCTTATGAAATTCAATCAAAGTTCTTTTTATCTTTAGTGTTTGCTGATAACTCATTAAATGTTTCTCAGTGTTACAAGTTCTGCAGCAGAAATATGCCTTGCAAATAAAAGTGATAACATAGAGATGTTAACACAGCAAAAGGGCTGAGGGTTGCTCAACACTGCACAAAGTAGTAACAACCTTTCACTACAAAATACTATTAACAGGAGAATAAATAGTCCTTAGATATTACTATTTTTTAAAAAATGATAGAATCTACCAATTTTCTGCCCACCATCCCAATGTTATCAAAGCCATGTACATTTCACACACACACACACACACACACACGCATGTACATATACTTTTTTTGTAGAATTTAAGTTCTCTATATAACCCCAGCAGATTTTACAGTGAATCTAAATTCTACTAGAGATGGAAGTGTTCTAGAGGTCTGTAGTCCATTTGATTCTCTGGAATGCAATTGTTTTGTAACAGTCTCATTCTAGCAGATGTGCCCACAATAAGGCAGCAACAAATCTTGTTATTTACACACACTCAGCAGCTTAGGCACTGAGGTGTTCAATGACAATATGCCCAACTAAATCTCAGTTTCTCCATTGGTCAATGTGCATCTACAAAGTAGAATCAGACAAATGGGCTATGACTGTATTAAAAACAAAGCTGGATTAGGCTGATAGAATGGAAGTTCTCACTTCTAGGCCAATTTTATACTGCCCACACGGGCTGATATGAATATTTCACGTTTAACTGGGAAGTGGTTTCTCTGAACACAGAAACCAGACATCAGGGGTTCTTTCTGGAATTAGGTGACCCAGTTTCACTGCTGACACTTTCCAGATATGCAGCATAGGAGGGGACATACTCAGCAAGATGCCTCTGCTATAAGCTCATAAGTGACACCAAGAGAAGTACTCTCTGAGAAATTAGTCACAGCAACTTTCTGACTATTGGAAAAATCCCTTTACTTGAATGTCACAGAAGCCAATGTGATCAGAGGCCAAAAAAATGGTACTGAGATGCTGTAACTCTCAACCTCAATCATAGTTAAGATTTTATATCTGGCTACATTAAAATCTGAATAAATTACCCTGTTAAAATAATATTTGTCACATTGACATGTAACTGTGACTCTACATGTCTGATCTCTGTCTGTTTAACCCAGAGATAGGCACTATCAGAGAGTCTTTCTGGGTTTTGTTACTATGTTGTTCTCTTCTTATATCTCTTGGGATGGATGGTTGGGAGTAAGGAAATGACTCAAAAATATGAGCTGGACCTACTGGGGTCTTACACTGTGGCTTTGTCTAAAGCTAGTCTTCTTTTTCCAGCTCCTCCCTTGCTCAGGATAATCACAGAGTGGCCTATAGCTCCTCTGGTGGCCTCATTTCTCCATGCCATCATGGCCCCAGGGAAATTCACTCTCACTCCAAAATGCCACTCTTACGGTCATTCTCCACAGTCATCAACGCAAACATCATCCATCTGACATTCTATCCTCTCCACGCTGCTCAGCACCAGTTTCTGCAGTTCAGGGGACACTCAGTCCTCTTCTGCTACCACTATGCCACCATCCACCCAGGCAATTTTCTCTTACTATGGGAATTACAACTTTATTGGCAAGTGCTGTAGAGTTTAAATCTTTGGAACACAAAAGAACTCTTCTATCTTTGCTGGGGATAATGCTTAGCCTTTAGAAATGAAGGTTCATCTTCTTCAGATGATGCAATAGTTCATCTGCCATTCCCAAAACCTGCCTCTTCAATGCAACTGTTGGTCACATTTTCACATCTCACTCCATGACGTCCTCAAAAACACACTCTGCTCAAATAGGATTCATCACCTGGTAATGGAACATTTTATCTGTAAAGGCTCCATGACTGGATTGGGAAAAGTTTTTGCCAGTGTATATTAGTCATCTTTTTATCTCCAGCACATAGAAAGCAGTTCCTGGCACAGTAGATGCCCAGTACACTCTTAATGAATGACTTTTTAAATTTTTATCAATTTAGCAGTACACATTCTTAAGCATGACACCATAACTATCATCTCTTCCCTTTATATCATGTTCTCCTTCTCCTTCTTTCTTGTAATTGCTTCAGAGGAGCAACCACAATGGAAATCGACACCTTCTTTCTTCTGTAATATATTTCACTCTAATCAGGCTTGCCAGCAGAATGACTTGGGCCAGAGCACAGCCCTGTAATTTAATGAGTAAAGTGCATTTAGCAGGTAATAGATGCCTCAAAAATTCACTTTAGCTACGTTTAGCTTTGGTCACAGCAAAATAATTAAGAGCCCTTGGCTACTCTTCCTTCTCAAATAAATACAATGTGAATCTAGAAGATAGTAAATTAAGTTTCAAAACCAGCTGGTTGGCCTTATATCTTCTATGAGCCAAGTGGTCGCCAGAGTAAATAACACTCATTTCTCTCCGTGTCAAGACTTGGTAAGTTTGGACTGCTCTGAGTGTGGCTGCATATTCTCCTTTCCCTTTGTGCCTGGGACCTCACCACTAGCTTCAGCTCTGGGTCTCAGGAAACAGACCTCATCTGGTTTACATTTCCTTTGAGCCCTGCTCTACAGGCTAATGGGGAGATTTCAGATTTCTTTGCTAACACTATGGGCTAAGTAATGAAAATCCCAATGGAATTCAGACTTCCTCAGTATTTATATATGTCTGTGGGGGCAATTTTGAGTTAATAATCTTTTCCTGAAACCACTTTATATTTAACAATTATTTCTGGCATTATTCCCTCTTTCCCAAAGGAAATTTCCTTAAGTTTATTGCTAGCACATACATAAAATGGTCATTCTAAAATGCTATGATATTATTTGGCTTTTTAGTTTACTTAAACTAATTTAAAAACAGCATAAATTAGTTTACTGAAACAATTTATAACATTTATTATGTTTTAATATAAGGATATATTTAAAGAACAATTAGAAAATAGGAAATTTTTCAGAAGTACTTGGTCTTAATTACCAAGTTATTTAATCTAAACAAAGCCATAAATTTCTCTATGTTTGTTTCTCTTCCTCCATTTAGTTTCAACAACAAATACATGGGTTCAATGGGATGATCTTAGTTTGGTTTAGATTCATCCTCTATCATACAACCGTTAACTTCTTCAAAATATTAACAACTTGGGCACCTCAGGTATTCCATATTACTTAGAAATTGGGACTTTCTAAAAAACTCTTCTCATTTAAATAAAATTTATCCTATTGTAGATTGACATAGTTGTGAATTATGACCTAGACTGCTTTCATTTCTATGTCTTTGGCTTTGAAATTTTACCTAAGTAGCTCATATGTGACATTGCAAAGTGCTAGTGTTAACAGAGGCCGAGGAGATGCCTGGTTTATCAGATGCAGTTTGGAGAAGTTGGTTTCTTTCCTTCTCTTTTTAAGAGTCTCCTGGCCGGGCGCGGTGGCTCAAGCCTGTAATCCCAGCACTTTGGGAGGCCGAGACGGGTGGATCACGAGGTCAGGAGATCGAGACCATCCTGGCTAACACGGTGAAACCCCGTCTCTACTAAAAAATACAAAAAACTAGCTGGGCGAAGTGGCGGGCGCCTGTGGTCCCAGCTACTCGGGAGGCTGAGGCAGGAGAATGGCGTAAACCCGGGAGGCGGAGCTTGCAGCGAGCTGAGATCCGGCCACTGCACTCCAGCCTGGGCGACAGAGCCAGACTCAGTCTCAAAAAAAAAAAAAAAAA